>NC_083767.1:44742875-44837875 GCF_963514075.1 Conger conger
GAACAGAGAGAGAGAGGGAAAGACACATGCAGTGACAGATGTGCCCCGAGACGCCGTCCTGACAAACGGCAGGTGAGCGAGCCAGTTTTATGTAGCGGCGGTTTCCCTCCTCGTGCCCGTAATCCTGCAGCACCCCCCCCTCCCCGGCACCTTGAGCTGACTGGAAAATTGGTGCTGTTTCCCCGTCCCCCCCCCCTCGCCCCCCTGCGCAGCACTGACACTAATTCTCCTGCAGGACGAGACAGGACGCTGGCGCAGGCCTGGAGAGCCGCTGATTCTATCTGCCTCGCTCTGACAGAGTAATCCCCGCCTGCAAATCACCTCTTCCTTAAAGGACGGCCCTGTCATTAGAGCCCAGGCAGAGCGTTTCGGGAGGAAGACACCCCGGCCCGGCCCCCCTCCCTCCCCGTCCGTCTTTCTGTCTGTCCCCGAAGCCCTCCATTTACATTTTTTAGCCGGGCGTCTTTGTTCTAAACAGCCATCACGTCGTCTCTGAGACGGGCAATCACAAATACAGCAAAAGACGTGCTGAGGGCTTTTTACCATAAGGAGCGCGGAATAAATTGAGCTGAAATCGTTGGACGTTTGAGGGAGGATAGGAAAAACCAGGCGCGACGCTTAGTATTGGGAAGGTAACCTTCTCAGAAATTAGTTTGAGAAAAAAAAACCCCACTAAAGCAGTGGTGTGAATATGCCCTCTCGAAGAAAATCAAAATGGCCGTCCTGTCGGTTGAGTAACGTGTACAGGGCCTGTGGGGCGTAGAATCAGTATGGAGACCCGGCTCTTTCCTCTCGGCTTCTGTCGGAGGCGATCAAAGGGCCGCCCGCGCTAATGCAGTCCCCGTCCCACCGTGCCGGTCCGTGGAGACAGAGCGACAGACAGACACGGATCCTCACTCTCCCGCACTCCAAAGGCTCCGGGCTGCACCGCTCTTCACCCACTCTGTGACCTTTCCGCAGCTCCCCGGGGGCCTTCTCCAGGCCTGTACTACACGACAGCGGGTGGCGGCGGAGGTGGGGGGGGGGGGGGGGGTGGTGGACGGAGCGAAAAATGCCCAGTCTGATGGGTGAGAGCCCCCCCCCTCCCTCTCTGCCTCCCTGCAAAGCCCAACAGGGGCACTCCTGAAAAAATCCAATTTTCAATTTACAGCCAAGTGAGAAATACTCCAACCCCCAGGGGGCCACAGTCATTACCCTGACCCCCTCCATGCCTGTGTGCGTGTGAGGTGAGGGGGAGGGGGTGGGAGGATTGTAACAGCGATCATTATGGGAATAGGAGCACTGAAAATCCCCCCCCCTCGCTCCGATGCCAACAGGGCCGCTCAATGCCCCGTCTATGGCTGGGGCCGGGTCGGGTGTCTGGTAGGTGAATTAGGGCAGGGATTGGTGGAAATGTATCCGGGGCCCCTGGCTCTGCGCCTGGGCCCAGGAACCTAATCTGCGAGCGGGGCCGGCGGATCACAGGGCTTGTCTGCCTGCCGGGGGCCAGATCGGACCGGGGGCCTCGCCCGCGCGAACAGCTTTCCCAGGAATCAGTTACCGCTCCGCCAGGAACGCCGTGTGTGGCAGACACTATTCCACCGCAGAAAGCGCTGCCGTTTTAAATCTGCATTACAGGTCTGCCTAATAAAGTGCTCAGTGAGTGTATGACATCATTACTGAGATAATATTGTCATTTTACCAAATTACTTATTAATGACTCAATACAATCAACCATAACGGAATAATTTTCAAATGATAAATGAATAAAAAAAAACAGGCCTCACTGACTGTGAGTAGTACTTGGTGCCACCTCCCCTGACAAGGATAATGGCACTGAGCTTTGTCTGATAAAGTTTGATTAGGCTGCAGATCCTTTCAAGATCCTTTGTGTCCTTATTGTAGGTTTACACTTACTGTACGGACTGCCCTCTACAATTCAGAGACCAGAATAGCCATTGCAGAAGCATTTCTGAGTTGATTTTGAGATATCCAGATTCTTGAATTTGTTGGTCACTCTCAGTAATGGATTTATTTATGAAACATGTCTGTCGATATGGGGGTATCTGTTAGTATGGAGCATTCACCTAGACATTACCTGATCGGTGTAAGTCAGCAACCATCTGTCTCTAGTTTATTGACAGTTCTCTGCCTTTCTCCATGGAAAAGTGTGTTTATCATATCATATCTATACCCCAATGAAACAGGAAGTGATACAGCAGAAATACAGTGGCTGTAAGATACACTGTCAGTGTACTTTTCTCGCAGATATACATTTTATTTTAAATAATCTTTCGAGATGCCAAATATTTTCACACATATATTTCTACATATTTTTTGACAGGAAATATATCTCATTATCTGTGGGGTTTTTTTTCTCATGTTTTTCATTAAGAGAGCCAATACTTCTGGACTGTACTGTATGATACGGCTGGTATGTGCATATAGAGGGTACTCACGTGTTGTGAAGCACACACCAGCCACAGTGGGGGTCCCCAGAGCCCAGGCACTCGCTGCAGGTGGAGTACTGTCCACAGGCCTCCACAGGAACCCGAGTCAGCTGGAGAGAGAAGAAGAAGAGTCAGGACTCAGAGACTGGCACTGCATTATGGGATAGGAGGCAGGACTCACAGAGGCTGGCACTGCATTATGGGATAGGAGACAGCACTTAGAGGCTGGCACTGCATATGGGATAGGAGACAGCACTTAGAGGCTGGCACTGCATTATGGGATAGGAGACAGGACTCAGAGGCTGGCACTGCATATGGGATAGGAGGCAGGACTTAGAGGCTGGCACTGCATTGTGAGGCAGAGAGGCAGTCAGAGATTGATACTGCATTATGGGGCAGAGAAGGCAGTCAGAGACTGGCACTGCATTGTGGGGGAGAGAAGGCAGTCAGAGACCCATTTCCACACAATGACATGGCAGGATGACCTTACATTTTGGCAAGTGAAAATGTCCCTTGTCAGATTGCGCCAGCCAGGAAAGGGAGAGAGGAACACATCTGCACCACGGCAGACACTGAATTGTGTGTACTGAATGCTTAAGTGAACTCTGTGAGACTGGGTTTTTAAAATATATAAGCCTTTTGAACACACAGTAGGGGGGAGGTTACTGCGAAAAGCGCACAAAGATGACTTTTATTCATTTCGAACAAACAATTTTTTAGCAGAAAACAGTACAACGGCGATAGGCTGAATATGATATACTATTGTTGTTCTCTAGGACATAACTTGGCCACTTGGATATTTCAGAGATTAGGACAGAAGAGGAGCCTAGAAATCTATCTAGAGCAAACCCCTAGAGCTACAGTATACCATGAAAAACACAAGGGGATTCAAGCACTGGGAAACTGTGTAGTCATTTATCACAAGGCAGATTTTCCAGGTTACTCTGTTTTGCTATTCACCTTTACAAACTGAAAAACAAAATGCCTGAAGAACTTGAATGGCTGAATAAAAAAGTGTGGATGTTATGGAGTATTAAGGACAAACCCATATAAAAACATCATAGGTCTTCTGTACTGAGTGAACTTCTAACAAAAATGGAACATATTGCTAAAATGCAATGAAAAATAATATTCTGATACATGTCTTGAGGGGTAAATTATAGTACTACAGTGTATTACAGTGTGTAGTAAGTATAAACTGACCGTTGAGGCAGAAATATAGACATCATAAACCTCCAGCGGCACATATTGCGTGTCTCCGCGGAAAAGGCGATCCTTCCCGCTTCTATCAGGGTTTTGATTAATGAGCCTCCGCTCGCTGACGACCGCTGTCACTCACCGTGTTATTGACAGCCGAGCGCTTGAAAAGCTACATGCCACTTGTGCCAGACGGCTAGGCCCAGGAGAGAGACGAGAGGCAGCAGACCGCCACGCTAACAAAGTCTGCGCAGGAAAGAAAGGAAACGCTTCCCAACTCATGCTAAAGTTCAATGTGAACTTCTGAGTCTCAACTCAACTCAACTCAACTCAAGTCTCTCTTCAGGGGAAAGTAAGTCCGTGCTTAAAAACTTTCACTCCGCTGCTGTGACGTATGTACTTAGATGGAGAGAGGATGTTTGAACTTCTCAATTCATTCAGAAACCATTCGCAGAGAAACATACTAGTTATTATTCATCATCAGTTATCACTTGTTCCTAAATTCCTAAATCAACAACACAGATGCATAGGGTCCATTTCAGCCCTGGTTAAGGAAATACAAAACAAAGAAAATGGATGCCAGTGTAAGTGTTTACAAAGAGGCCAGAGCTTCTGTATTTAAAACAAAGCCGGTTTCAGACCTTCTTTCCCGATTAAAGAAATGCCTCGGCTGTATTTAAAACAAATCCGATTCTTGGCTAGCCCTGCAATAATGGTATAATCTATTTCAGATGTTCTCAGCATAATGTTGAGTTTAATACTGAATATAACCTTTTTTCATCTTTAGTATTTAAGGTGCAATAGTGCTCTTTAGAAAGGAGCTTTGGGATTTTATACAGAATAATGGTGGTAATAAGTTGCCCTGGTCTAGGTGAATATTTACCCCACGGTTTCAGTATCAGAAATAATGCCACCTCTCACACCTCTATATTTCCTATTATATTAGTACAGGAAATAATACCTTCTCTTCATTCCTAAATATTTATTCACTTCTTTCCATATCAGTCATAATACCTTCTGTGCACTCGAATGTGTACCCTGGTTATACAGACTGTGGCAATAACGCCCTCTCTGCAAACCTGATTATGTTTCCTGTTTAGTCCTGCACGGCTGACCACCTCTCCTTTACTCTTGAATATATTTCCCGTATATATGATTTTTATTCCCTAATGTATGTGCACTTGGTTTATTTCTGCACCATGTAATATGACCTACGATCCACTGGTGGTATAAATTATATATCATATGTAAATCTGCATCAGGAACAAATAGAATAACTTGATTCTATTACTATTAAAATGTTGGTGCATACACACAAATATATACCCAGTTTTGTACATACTGTGTGAGGAAAATACAGTCTCTTCACTTGTATACATAGTATGCCAGTATATCATATATATCTGTATCATGAACAAGTTTCCTCAACTCCTGAATATTTACCTGCTCTGCCAGGAAGAGAACAAGCTATTTAGTAACAAAGATGATCCTTGTTTATGTGTGTTTAAAGACGAAACCCCTCCTCCGTGTTGTAAAGAGGAACAGGACACTGCGTGTTTCTGTATCAGCGGAGGAGAAACAGAGATTTCAGAGGAGAAATGAGAGCGGTTACGCTATCACACTCTTCAGCTCACCTGTTATTTTTAGATAGAAAAGCGGTTTCTCTGAGAGTGCGCTTTGGAAGAGGGCACCAGCGAAGAAAAGGCCATTTCCCACAGACAGGGAGGGAGGGGGGGGAGGGGGTGGGGAGCTGGCAGGGTTTCCAGGCCCGATGCTTATCCAAGGTCCCGGCAGATTCACAAAGCTCCAAAAAAGGCACAGTGAATGTGCCCGTATTTACCAGAGTCTATTTCACACCGATGAAGTGAAAAATGATAAACCGTTCCAGGTATTCTTACAGTAACGCTGCGCCTTCCCTTCATTGCTCCAGCAATCAATGGTGAAAAAAAGAATTTAATGCTTCTGATGCATATTAAAAAGATAAGAATGCTGTAAGCTTGTTTTTGTGCGCCTGTATATTATGAGGATTTAGATACGCTCAGGAAATTCAATTTTTGACACCAGGCCTTTTTTTCCATTAAGAGATGGAGGAGAGATTGACACTGTTTTCCCCTGTTTCTTCGAGCACACTCTGCACTACATTATCAGAGAGGCAGAAAACTACTGTAAAGGTTGTGAGAGAAAGCAATCGTTTCAGAACCAACAGATGTGGGCAGCCCACCTACCTATCAGACACTGAGAGCAGTTGTTACAGCACATGGTGAAGACGATGACGACTCAAATTATAATTAAAATTCATTTAGGTAATAATACAAATAATATCCTGTCTATAGAATGATATAATTCATATAAATTCGGCATCCAAAAGACCGTGTCCAATTCTCTCCCTAATTTGGGACGTCTAATTATCTGCAGCCTCAGCCGCATTTATGCACAACCGATTTCCGTTTTGGGAGAGTGTAACATCTGCACTTCTCCTCTGAAACATGCCCCAGACCACAGCGAAGCTCCGACAGAGTGCAGAGCTTTCAATGTTGCTTTAACATGCGGTACACGGGCACCTGATCAGCCAGTAGGGGGCTCTGGGGAGCGAGGAAACAGACTGAACCCTCCTATACCCTGGGCGACACAATCGCCAACTGGGCATCGGCCTGTAGAGCTACTGACCACTGTCAGCAGTGGTACGGTCTAGATTAGAGACCATGGGGCTCATCCATGCACCACAGCAAATGAGCCACACAGCAACACCCCAATAGTAATAATAATAATAATAATAATAATAATAACAATAATAATAATAATAATAATAATAATAATAATAGTGATAATTATGACCTTGGTCCATCATCCTCATTCAGAATAATGGCTTTGGTTTATCTCTGTAGCCTCCACACTCATATTCCCTGTCTCCGGACTGTCAGCCCTGATCTGGTCCCCCGTCTCTGCGCACTGGGGGCCCCGCCGGACGCGTTTCGATGCCCGTGACAGGCGCGCCCCACATTCTGAGTTAAATTTAGCGCGTCCGAAACGGCCAGCGCCACACAGGGCCTTAATGAACAGCTCGTTCTGTTAGGGGGCGGGCGAGAGACCGATGCCGTCCCTCCCCTCCGTCTCCTGCCAATCCCGGCGAACGCGCAGCACCCCGGGCTGCGGTAATAAACCTGGACGGAGATTTATGATGAATCCGCCGTGCTCATCCGTATTCCGCCGCTGCCTCTCCCGTAATTAAGAGCCACCGGCCCGCTGCGTCTTAC
Source organism: Conger conger (assembly GCF_963514075.1). Taxonomy (NCBI): domain Eukaryota; kingdom Metazoa; phylum Chordata; class Actinopteri; order Anguilliformes; family Congridae; genus Conger; species Conger conger. Next base: position 44,749,756 of record NC_083767.1, read on the forward strand.
CTGCAGCCAAACCCCGCCAATCTGAGGAAAAGCTCATTAAAACCGAGGAGGGAGGGACCCCCAGCCCCCGCTTTGCGAACCGAACGCCGTAGCGCAAAAAGGTTTTCTTCTTCTTTCTTCTTTTTGATTCTATGGGTTTCTTTTCACGGACTTGTTCATTAGTTTGCTGATAAACACCAATTAGCATCATTAGCGAGCTCCCTACAACACGCTGCACCGCGGAGCTGGGGCTGAACGTGGAGAAGTCTCCTCTGTGGGGGCCTCTGGTGGACAGCGCGGGCGACCTTCACCTCCGCCTGTGTTTTTCCCTCGTTCCCTCGCCCCCTTTCGGTCACCGACCCTCCAACAGCCGACCCCCTGCTGCCCAGGGGCCGTGGACTGAGACTGGTCACGGACTGAGAGGAGGAAGTGATGTCACAGTCCAGAACCGTGGCTGTTGTCCAGAAACACACTGACACTCCAGCACCAGACAGCTGTGGTCCGGGTAAAGGGCGACTCTCAGCCCCCTACATGCCCCCCTCTGTCCCCCCTCCCGAACCTTCAGCCCCTACCTCCATCACCTTTAATCCCACTGGCTGATCATCCTCCAAAGGGCTCCGGGCCATGCGGTTGCTAAGCGCAGCAGTAAACATGTTCTGACACACACATACACACTGCCAATGCTAGGGATTAGTATCCACAGCCCTGTCGGCATTAGAATGATCAATACTATATTTGTACAGATAGCGGTGCTGTGGAAAGAGGGGTGGCTGGCCTGTGTCTGTATTTGGGGAGTATGAACTGAACATTGAACTTCCTTCAACATATGTTGTGATATATACATAGTATCCATTATCATATCCATATCGTTATGTTAATGAATACATCTACAGCCCCAACCGCCCACACAAAAAAAACACATAAATATACAGTTTTTATTTATTATGCAGGTCATAAAAGCATATCTTTTGCCCAGTCTGAAGGCTGTCATATTTGTCTGACAATGACAAATATCCATATAAGCAGACCAATATTTTCCTATAATCTCTCTCTTTTAAAAAAAAAAATAAAGAAAAAGCTGAAGGCGGAGTGATACAGGGATCTGAACTTTAATAAATCTGCAATCTCATAATCTAATCAATTTCATATCCAGGCAATAAAACGGCGATGGCGGCTCGCAGGGGCCCAAATGGGTGCTGTGACACATTTGACCGTGGGCCCTCGCGCCGAGGGGGGGACCCGTGAGCGGAGAAACATCGTCTCACGCCGGTGCTGAACGCGGGCGAAGACATTGGGCCGGGGAAAGGCTCTTTTTTCCACACAATTTATACATCTGTCGCAAGGCCCGGGGCTGGAGCTGTAAGTGAATTTCACAGGGCTTGGACAGAGCGGGGTTGCAGGATGAGCAGGCCCGGCTAGGCCGCGCTAGGCCCTGCCAAACCCCCGAGGGACGCAGATGGAAAATGCAATTATGTCTCCCGTGAACCCGGACACACTCTCCGCTAACTGGATTTGCATTCTGTCTCAGATGCCGGGTAGTGAAAGGCACAAACATATCAGAACTAATTCTGTCCAAGCTGTTTCATCCTCCCCGGAAGGTATACTGGGGTAAATAAGCAGAGGAAGGAGGAGGCAGATACACGTATGATTCAGCCAAAGCGAGCGTCACCGTTTTTATCGGGTTTTTTTCGGTGAGAGAAGAAATCTTTTGCAAACTTGATTTCACTGCCCTAGAAGTTGGTTTGGGATGGTTTGTGTGTATGTGTGTGTTTGTGTACCCTGTATGTATGTGTGTGTGTGTGTGTGTGTGTGTTTGTGTACCCTGTATGTATGGGTGTGTGTGTGTGTGTGTGTATGTACCCTGTATGTATGGGTGTGTGTTTGTGTGTGTGTGGGTGTGGGTGTTTGCATATGCCTGTGCATTTGCAAATATAGTCTCCAACGGGTCGGTATTGCTTTTTTCTTGTTAAAATAAAATACCCTACAGCTAGAAGTAGGGCACTATAATAACTATAATAAAATCACTTCATAAACTCTATGTCACACATGGGGATTATATAAAAAAATGGCCCCAATGATTGTCATGAAACACATGCTTATAATTGAAATCAAAGGTCGTCTTTATTAAATATTTTTGATGAGATTGCAGATGTGATTCTCCATGAATATGTCATGCTAGATTTCCCTTGGGGGCAAATAGAAATGAAAAGCATTTGACTTTGAGCTATTTTACACTACAGTACACAGCCTTAATAGTGTGGCTACCTTCAGCTCCGACTCTGAACATTAATTCTGAAAAAAAAAAAAAAAGAAACATTGAGAAATATGAAAAGAGCTTTTCAAGATTCAAAAACATGACCCGTGACCATTGTGGCAGCAATGCTGTGTAAACCTTGTGTACGTCTGATAGCGCTATGTGAAAATGTCTATAACTCCATAACAATAGTGTTGTTCTACTACATAATGTATTTGTACATTCACAGAACACACTCTGAAAACATACTTTGTGCTTTTACATACACAAGTATGTTGGCTGCGCTCAAACAGTCAAGTGTCCTTCAACCGAAACCAACAAAACTGCTGTGACATCCAGCTTTCAGGAGGCGGAGTGGCTACTGAAAACCTCTCAATACTTCACCTAACTACTGTCAGCTTGCATACACATCTGCACCAATTAGCATTGGGCATTAATACAATGTATCCTGAAGTCAGTAAGACCTGTCAGAGAAGCCCGGTGAAATAACCTTATTGCACATGATGCAGTTGCTCAGGAGTCTGAGAGTGTGGCAGTGCATCCCTCTGACCTTACGCTTTGAAGGATATTGACCCCGGGAGCCTTTGAATGCCTGTTCTCCCATTCTGTGGATGTCAAAGACACTTAGGTCAGAACGGAGAATGGAAAAATAAAACGAGAGAGGACAACATTTCCTCGCATTCCCCTTCCAAAACCTGAGCAGGAATCTGATCTGCACGGCAGACAGACAGACAAACAGGACGTAAGCCCTGCTGAAAAAAAAACAGCTCAAGCTAGGTTTTGAAACAGCTGGTTGCTGGTTGACCAGTTAAACCAGCTCTATACTCAAAATGGTTAGACCAGCTCAAGCTATGTTTTGAAACGGCTGGTAGCTGATATTTAAAGCTGCTCATAGCTGGGTTTTACACCAGGGAGGTCAGAGCAGGGACCAATGCAGGGGACGCTTTACACCACAATTGCCCCTTGGGCAGCATAAAACAACCCCATGAAGGTAACAGTATTCCAGTTTAGGTATGCTCAATTAAATTCAGGCATACTCCTAAGAACTGAAATTTTGTATTCTGAAAACTAGTCACAGTATCATAGGTATATTGTTACAGTACATCTTGAGAAAAATACAGTGTGCTTTCTATTTTATTGTATTTTGTGGAAGTTATAACAAAACATAGTGTTACTCAGCAGGTAATTACCATACAGGAAAATAGCCTACGCTTTCAAAATACCCATTTTCTACACTGTCACTCTACATAGCTATTATTTTATGAGTTATTACAGCAGCAGAAAATCATAAAGCCTTTTAAAATGCCGCTGTTCCAGATGAAATGATGCAGGAGTATAGACGCTTGTTAGAGCCATTCTCTGTCGACAAGGGAAATGTACAGACTGTCATCTTCCACATCAAACTGCGTTACTGTGCAAAACGTTAAAATGTCATTTTACTTCAGTTTCCGATTGAATTCCCCGTTTTAAAACAGAGAGTAGAGCGTGTGATGTAAGCAACACTGCGTCTTGTGTTCCCTTGCCAGAATACACCCTCACCCAAGCAAACCTGCAAGACAGTGACACTTTGCACACAAGGCTGTGTGCGGATGCCTGTAAATGCCATAATTGATATTACTGTACATCACACGTACTTTAATTTCAGCACACTTTTAAACCCATTTAAATCCAAACGTGTGTGCATTTATCTTCCAATTACGGGTCCAGCAATATTGTGATTTTTTCAATATCAATATATTGATGAAATCTAAATATTTTAATATATTTATTTTACTGTTATGTTTCTTCACCTCACTTTTTAAGTTACTGAAAATATTAAAAAAAACTGTTCTGACATAACATTTGACAATACAACACAACACTTGATAGTACTAAAGAGGTATGGATTCACATAAGAATCTTTAATGTTAGTTTAATGTTAATCTTTAAGAGTTAGTAGAAAAATGCAAATGCGCACATGGCTTTTGTTTCAGGCCTTGACCCAACCATTACCTATTTATTTACTTTGGCCATTTATCACTCTAATCCGCGGTAGCTTTCTAGAAAATTCATATAACAGGACTGCATAAATAGCAATAAACCTGTAAAGGTGATTAAGGCACAGAGAAAGCTGGAAACAAGTGACATAATAAGGCTGTTTTATATATCACCCATAGATTCAAGCTAGAGGTTATGCAGAGTCAAGCTAATTAAGCCACAAGATGCGAGTGACTTAGCAGGGACTCAGCAATATACATACTGCATCTGTTTTTACCTCATCCATATACTGTAATTGGCTAGATTTAATCAGCATATATCCTTAACATTTACTTGGAAGTCAAAGCAAAGGATATTTTGATTGAATCTGGGGCTGTGGGTCTTTAAGACAATAATTACTGTATCATCCACACACAGCCACTTTGGGGAAAAGGATCTGAGAAATGAAAGAGCCTTTTGATGTATTGATAAACATAAACTAATGTTTTCTTTTTTGGCAAAATGATCTGTTTTTTAAGATTGTGGTTTTGTTTGCTGATGAAAAGACTTGAAATGTTGCAGACATGTGAGCGCTACAAATTAAAATGCAGTTGACATGGATTTTTTTATATTCCTATATAAGTAACGTTGAGTAATAAGAATTTACCTGAGTGAGAAGTATTCGTCCCTTTTGTATTAGAAACCTACATTTTGTTGCTGTAGACCAATTGCCTGAGAGATCAGACTGAACATGTTAACATGTATGTTGATTTTGAATTCACCTATGTTCAACTGCATGATTGCAGAACATCAGAGACCATTGAAGGCTCTCACAACCAAAACAGCAGGCCAGCTCAATCAGGCTTCTATAAGGACTGGAGCAGGTTACGAAAAAGAGAGAGAACATTACATTACAGGCATTTTGGCTCTTATCCAGAGCGATGTACAGTTGATTAGACTAAGCAGGAGACAATCCTCCCCTAGAGCAACGCAGGGTTAAGGGCCTTGCTCAAGGGCCCAACGGCTGTGCAGATCTGATTGTGGCTACACCAGGATTAGAACCACTGACCTTGGTGTCCCAGTCCTTGACCTTAACCATTACGCTAAAGGCCGCCCCCGAGAGAAGTGGCCAAGAAGCTAACAACAACACTGACAGAACTGCAGAGCTCATTGGAATGGGAGGAAAGGTTCAGAGAGCGACTAACAACCTTTCCAGATTTGGCCTCTCTGGGAGAGAGGCTAGACAGAAGCCACTTCAGACTTCTGATTAAGACATGCCTGGAGTGTGCCAGAAGCCAGGCAACAGGCCCTGAGACTCTCTGGAAGAATATTTTGCAGTCTGATGAGACTGAAGTTGAACTTTTAAGCCTGGGAGCAAAGCACTTTGTTGTTGGCAAGCCATACACATCCAGGTAGCATCCCATCAAACATGGCGGTGGCAGCATCGTGCTACGGGGTTGCTTTCCAGGAGGAGGGACTGATAGATGGAAGTCAAACAGCCAACAATCATCGAGAACCAGTTTCAGTCCACGAGACAGGCATTGAGGCTGAAGATTCATGCTCCAGCAGGATCACACAGGACACATAGCAAATCCACAAAGAGCTGGAAAACAAAAAGGTCAGCTTTCTGGAATGGCTCAGCCAAAGCCGAGATATAAATCCCATTGAAAATCTGTGCTAAGACCTACAGTAAAGAAATGCTGTCTAGCATTGCTCTCCATCAAACTTTGGAGCAACTGTGTACAGAGGAATCCTAAATCCAACTGAGACTGAGAAGACTGCAATTTCTGCTAAACAGACAAACAGCAACAGAATATTGACTCTGGGGGTGAATAATCTTGGTAAATTAATAGTTTGTCTTTCATTAGGAACATACAGTTAAAGTCATACATGTGTTGATGAAGGGAGAATTTTCTTCTCGCTGCATTGAAATATTATGGTGTAACATAAAACTAAATCTGAAAAACTGTAGTTCTATGAATGTTTATTCAAATTGTAATAGTAGGCACTGTTCAAGGCTGTTTGTTGCTCTGTATGTAACCTCTGCAGAGAAAGCTTGTGCGATGAATACGAACACTGCAATGCAGAGTTGTATTATGGTTTTGACTGAAATACAAATTTGGTGAAACAGTTACTCTAACAAAATAAAAAATAAAGCATCCATGTCCCATGGAATTTGCTGAAAAGAATAAACATTGATTTTGACTTGCTGAAAGATAAACAAATAAACTCACAAAGCTTCATCATATGCTAAGATAGAATTGGAGTATTACCTCTGGGTCTATAAATCAGTGTCTGTAAATGCACCAGACTTTTATTATTGTTAAATCCATTTTTTGGAGGCTATTTAGATCATCTAGCTGATCTGACCACTGATCCACACTGCTGCTCTGACCACTGATCCACACTGCTGCTCTGACCACTGCTCCACACTGCTACACTGACCACTGGTTCATATTGCTGATCTGATTATTGACCACTGTGCCATACCACTGCACCACCACATCTTTAACAACAGTGTTAACTCCCTCTATTCTGATCACACATCATTGCCCTCTCCTCTTAAAAAGCCATATTTATCTCATTTTTAAACGACGTATAAGTAGCCAGCCTCATTTAGTGGCATAATCAGGAGGGTTAATCAGTGCGCACGACGAGAGCCTGCTCATTGGTATGGCCAGGAAACCTGCACTGCCCAAGCTCATAAATAAAGCCGTTTTGGATCACTCGGGTGCGAGTGACAGAGTGGATGTGACCGACTCTCAGCTGTATCTGTCAGTTCTGTCTGTGATTGTATCAGCATATTCTCTCAGTGCGCGTTTCAAAGGGACTCAGGGGTGCTAATGCAGTCATCTCTGGGACTGTAGCTTCAGCGGCTAGCTCCTAAATCACACACTGTCCTCTCTCTCTGCGAGAGAAGGAGGGAGAACAGAGGATCCTTAAAAGAGAGGATAACAACCAGGGAACTGCAGAGCGAGCAGTGTGGAAGTAGACAGGTGTGTATGTGTGTGTGTGTGTGTGCGTGTAAACGTGTGTGTGCATGCGTGCGTTTGCACATATGTGTACACATGTATGTGGTGTGTGTGTGTACTGTATATCTGTATATACATATGTGTGTGCATGTGTGAGTGCAAGTGTATGTGTGGTGTGTGTACCGTATATATATATATATATGTGTGTGTGTGTGTGTGTGTGTGTGTTAGTGTGTGTGTGGTGTGTGTGCACGTGTGTATGTGTGCATGTGTGTGTGTGTGCACGTGTTTGTTTGGTGTGTGTGTGTGCACGTGTATATGTGTGCGTGTGTACCTCTCCACGCAGACACTGTGATAGACATACAAACAGGCCCTGAGCCCAGCAGGCTTCCACCCCAATCTCAGCAGGGTAATGCTTGTAGTGGGTTTCTAGAACAATCTGTCCTCGCTGGGAAACCAAAGCCACCATAATTTCCCATGCCTCCCATCCAATCCCCCCTTCCCCTCCCCACCCAATACTGCCAGCACAGGAGTCTAGTGCCTCCCAGGTCCGGCCTGTCCACCCTAATGACAACAGCGTGACCCCCCACGCACCTTCAGCGTCCCAGCCCTGGACCCAACCAGCGGGAAGCTCTGAGGCATCGATCAAATGTTCCCACTTCCTCCTCCAGCTTCCTCCAGCTCACACTGTCTCTCAGAAGCCTGGCCACAGCAGGGTACGCACTGCTGTCGATACACTGTTCCTGTGTGCGTGCGCTTGCATGTGTGTGTGTGTGTGTGTGTGTGTGTGTGTCCATATTAGGAGCCACCACATCGGTTATCATTACGAAAACATTTTAATTCATACCTTTCATGATTCGTGATTTCAACCAATTTCCCAAGAAAAATATGTTTTCTCGCATGTGCCCACGTATTAATTCTGAAATCATAATATAAATGCACTTATAACTATTAAATGATAAATACATAGATTAATTGAGCCATTCAAAAAGAACAAAATTAGTTATGGCTACGCTAACATTAACATAAAAGAATACAAATAAACAAGCTCATGATTCCTAGCACACACTCATCAAATCTGTAAAGGTTTCACACAAAGAGAAGATTACTAAGGATATAAACCTCCTACACGCACCAAAAAAAAAACCATGGTGCTTCTGGCAGTGATCAATGGTATCAGCTGATCAGCGAGGATTGTGGGAAGTCAGGAGCAGGGCAGGCTCAGATGGAACGGCTTGCAAAGAGAGCTGAAAATGATGGTGAGCTGCTTGCCTCTACTGAGCTACCACTGGAGAATAACAAGATTAGAAAATAATTTTCAGTTCAGTACGAGTCATACTCCAAACATTAGATGGGGAGTTTATGTAAATAGCTGTTGCTAAGTGTTTTTTCGTTTAGAGATTACTTCAGTGCAAAGGCTGAAAGCAGACAGAAAGCTTGGAAGCCGTCTTCTGAAAACTGCCATTTAGTGATACTCCAGGTTCAGCAGTTCACTTTAATGTGGGAGTTGAGAAAAACACTTGGAATTGTTTGAGAGCTATTCTTTATTTCAAATGTCAAACTGGTCTCTGGGTTAATTGGACTGATTGTGATGGAGCATGCCATATGCAGTATGCAAGAGTTTGTATATCCATAAGCAGGTATATCTGTCTGCTATTTTACTACAGGCCTGCATGGTATATAATAGGCTCAGAGTCCACTATTTCACATCAATGGATTCATCACATCAATGGAAGCTTCTGGGAATAAAATGTGTTCAACAAAATCTGCGTCTATCAATAAAGAACCAATGCAGCCAAAGTACACAATTGATAATAAAATTATTAACAAATCTGAATAAATGCCCCATTTACAATGGACTGTTGTAGCTGCGGTTGCAACATTCTACAAGAGAAAACACTGGAAAACAAATCGTGAAAACATACATACCCTAAATGTAATATATTAATGCAAAGTGTGTCCTAAATGCATATGGCAATGCCTGCTTTTCATATTGGATATCTCACCTTTCCCACGCAAACACTGCGCGATTCTTACCAAAGGAAATTATAAAGGAATAAAGTTGGTTGTAATGTAATTTAATGAACCCAATTAATAAAATCACCTCCCACATATGTTCTCTGCAGTAATAGATATGGGTTTGTATAATTATATGTGGGTGCAGGGAAAAGGAACACAGCAACACAAAGAAGCAGCTCTGGATTATGAAAGGTTAGTAAGGCTCCTTAATGTTTTCCTGAGGATTCGAAAGCTCTTTCACGTTGTGCAACACAGACACTACCCCTGAAGTAAAGCTGACCTCAGCCTCAGATGTTCCAGCCCGCTTTGAAAACACCAAGGGCCAGGTTCACAGACACAAATTAATTTTAGCCTTTGGGGTCTGTTCCACAAAGCAGGATTACAGAGTTAGCCGGATAACTGCCCAAATCTGGAACTTGGACTCCAGTAAAAATACCTGTCCGGGTTTTACTTCGTGCAGTCATCCGGCTAACTCCATAATTCTGCTTTATGGAATAGGCACCTGGATCAAACAGTGTTTTGTATGAATAATCTCCATTCAAAATTGAATTTCTGATTAGGCTTAGTCTGTGCCTGCTGGCCCTAAATGTATGGAAAACAATTTAAGAGAAATGGCCGATGTCAATGACCAAACCCCCCTTCCCCATTCACCCATCTTCCTTACAGTAATGGCAGGAGGAAGGCAATCATTTCCCAATCTCCCATCAATTCTGATTATTTAAATGAAGCCAGCAGGATGAGATTCTGCCTTTACACTGTATAAGAGATGTGTTCGGAGAGCCTCTGTACACACTACGACTGAGACTTCGCTGCAGAATATGGCTGCTTTTTGTGGGTGTGGTCCACTAAGGGAGACCCCCCAGGACACGTAGAGAAAACAGATAGCAGTTCTGCAACTAGGCTAATAGGCTAATTAAGGGAAGACATTGCCCTACCACTGTGAATTCATGTAACATATCTGTTCTTGCAAGAAAAATGTCCGCATTTCCTGGGGCAAAATGAATTCTGTATTGGACTGGGATTTAGGGCACCGGTGGCCATATTATTATGTTTCAAGTACAAATGCAAGTTGAATTGATTGGACACTTTCAACCCGAGGCTGTTAAAGCTCAGTTTAAAGCTACTGGGTGCCATACCACAGAAGTACCATACCTCAGAATGTGCATCTACACATTTTGCATATAAAAATCCAGCCTGTTTGTATCCATAAACACGGACACCACAAAACAAGTGCAAGCTCCCTTACTCCCCCACACTCCTGTAGTGTGTGGACCTATCGCTGTGCTCCCAGTCCTGCTAAGAGCATTGACTTCCTCTAGTTGGTCTTCAATAAAAAAGACAGGACTGAATAGACAGCAATGATCTGTCACAGTACACATATTCAATGACAATCATTCCACATTAGCAGGCTAAAGGTAGCCTGAACACTCAAAATGTCCATAAAGGAGGGTGCCTCTATCTGCAGAGATGAACACATAGACTAAAGAGGAGCTAAAGAGGAACCAGCTCCATATTCAGATGGGCAGCTTTCACCTGGCGCTCTCCAACAGAGGACACTGAAGGGTAACACAGAGAACAGGGAGGTCACCTAAACTGGCTCCAAGGTGCTCCGGTGCTGGATGGACACAGTGGGGCAAGACCCCACAATCCTCACACCTGTCCACAAAACCCCCTTAATTGCCTCTTTGTTGTGCTGCCATCCAGCAGAAGGTACAACATAGTCTCAACTGCTGCGGAGCACATTTCACTAGAAGCGCTTTACCAAAACAGCTTCTTAATATCTCTACAATAACCCCATACAGTTCCCTGCCGAGGCACTATTTATATGAAGAACAGTACGTAATCCAGCTACAAAGTGTCGCTTGATTGAAATCGTAGATCGTTCATGAACGGTCTATTGTCACCTGACGTAGACTGTGGTCATTGTCCTTAGCAAAAATGATAAACGCACTCCAGTGTCCAACCAAATGTCGCTACAACCAGTGACATATGTTGCACATCACCGGTTGCAGCGATGTTCTGTCACTGGACTATAAACCGGACTTTAGACTGCTCTGTTACTTTACATGTCCTCTGTGTTCTGTATACTGTCAGCTGCTGAAAATATATCTTCACAAGATGAAAAACCTAACCGTCGTTCTTAAGGGCAGCTATCCCAGTTTCTTTTCACTGTTTCCATCATATATAATCCGAGAGCGGGGGTAGGCTCCCCCTGAGCCCGTGGCTGCGGTCTGTGTGTGTGATTCAGCCGAGGCAGGACGGGAGCTGAGACAGGGTGGGAGCAGAGGCAGGACGGGAGCTGAGGCAGGCGGGAGCAGAGACAGGGCCAGAGCAGAGACAGCCCCAGAGCAGAGACAGGGCGGAGCAGAGACAGGGCGGAGGAGAGACAGGGCAGAGCAGAGACAGAGTCGGAGGAGAGACAGGTCAGAGCAGAGACAGGGCGGAGCAGAGACAGGGCGGAGCAGAGACAGGGCGGAGGAGAGACAGGGCAGAGCAGAGACAGGGCGGAGCAGAGACAGGGCGGAGCAGAGACAGGGCGGAGGAGAGACAGGGCAGAGCAGAGACAGGTCAGAGCAGAGACAGAGTCGGAGCAGAGACAGGGCGGGGGAGAGACAGGGCGGGAGCAGAGACAGAGTCGGAGCAGAGACAGGGCCAGAGCAGAGACAGGGCCAGAGCAGAGACAGAGTCGGAGCAGAGACAGGGCCAGAGCAGAGACAGGTCAGAGCAGAGACAGGGCGGAGCAGAGACAGGCCAGAGCAGAGACAGGGCGGAGGAGAGACAGGCCGGAGGAGAGACAGGGCGGGAGCAGAGACAGGGCGGGAGCAGAGACAGGGCGGAGGAGAGACAGAGTCGGAGCAGAGACAGGGCGGAGGAGAGACAGGGCGGAGCAGAGACAGGCCGGAGCAGAGACAGGCCGGAGCTGGCGGCGTGTCCGTACGTGAGGTCAGCCTCTGGGGCTCTTTCGGGCCGACAACTGTCTGATGCCATCTGTGTTCGGGGGCATTTAATCCCACCCCAGCCTCCCCTTCATAAATAACAACAGATGAGGACACAGGTAGAGGATTAGCATTTGGACCGCTGTACCGGAATAATGAAAAGCTAAATCGGCTTGGGCCAGAGCTAATCTCCCCAAGGCTGTCCTTCGCCATGATGTCATCTTTATTCCGTATATTCCACTCGGATAAAAGGAAAATTACAAACAAGAGAAAGTGCTGGAATCCTATCCTGCTCCTACATCGCTGTTTACTGATTATTGCTTTGACGAGGCCAAAATAAATAATCTGAGGAACGAGATGAGGTATAGCACGTCTCTCTCTCACACTCACACACGCACGCATACAAACATGCACGCAAACACACGCATGCACGCATGCACACACACAGGCACACGCTCATGCACACACACACACACACACACACACCAACGCTGTCGAGGCAACTGGTCCTCAGGTGTTTTTAATTAACTGAAGAAAATAAGGGAATGTATTAAGGCCTGGGGTCTGTGTGATGTAATGTTGCTGGCTAGCCTAATGACTCAGGCAATATTTCCAGTGCTTATCATCTGCAGCGAGACATTTATCACCAGAGAAAGTGAATCAAGCCCCATACGCCCCTGTGCCTCCTGGCAGCGCGACAATCTGCCGTTTTCTGAAAAACAGATCAAACGAGAAGATGGGAAGATGGCTATTTCACCAAATTTCATTTACCCCCACCCCCCCCCACCCCCCTCCTAGAATGAATGAAGAAGAGAAATGATATCTTAGTGAAGGCGAGACAGCAGCGCAGCATTGAGCCTCTGCCCGGAAACTAAGGGGAACCAGCACTGTGAACACTCCTCCCAAAATAAATTAGCTGTCTTTACTGGTGCCAGAATAATTAATATCACTGCTACTGTTGCTATTATCATTGTTGTGACTCCATTATTACTATTTACTGTTTTTGAGTTGATTTATCTGCTGTGGGAGAACGATGCAGAGGGGTGTAGCCATACAAGATGCGGAAGTGATGTTGTGCTGCATGGCAGCATGTACTGGTATGAATGTCAGTAAAATGGTGTAAAAAATTACATTCTCAGTAGCTAGTATCAAGCTGGTGGAGCGTTCTGTAAAATAATAATCATTTTTTTAAGATTACAGTGGGCGATGACCCATTCTTGAACCACAACAATATAATTACTCCTGTTTCTTTGAGCTAATTGTCTTTCGGTGTATAACGTGTGTTGTTTATTGATCAATATTTGTAAGACTGTTGGTAGAATTGTGAAATTGAACTCAAAGTGGAAAATGACATATTATTTCTCACTCCACAGTTGATTAATAATGTTGCTATACATTCTCTGTCAGTGGTCAGGGCAGGACTTGGACACTGTGAGGAAAGTGGAAAGTGGATAAAACAGCTCAGAAATACATTTTCTATCTGGACAGTGACAAAGTGCACACAGCACAGAGATGCCCTGCTCGTCTGAAGATTGGATGATGGGGTTGCAGCTTGTGTTTAAAAGCAGCGTGATACCTTCTCTTGTTTTTCCCTGACACGCTCTTCATCAACCCTCAGAGACCCCTGTTTACAGAGCGCGTGGAAAGAAAGCCAAGCCCGGTGACATTTATACTCCCAGCCTCTAAATCAGGCTCCTCCATCAGCCTCTCCCTCTCTGCACTGCGTAAGAGCCACTCCCAATCTCTGCTTCTCACTCGCCACCTGACATTACGCTGACCTGGAACAGGAGCCTATGTCTGTCTGTCTGTCTGTCTGTGTGTGTCTGTCTGACTGTCTCCCTCTCTGCACTGCGTAAGAGCCACTCCCAATCTCTGCTTCTCACTCACCACCTGACATTACGCTGATCTGGAACAGGAGTCTATGTCTGTCTGTCTGTCTGTCTGTGTGTCTGTCCATCTGTGTGTGTGTGTCTGTTTGTCTGTCTGTCTTTCAGTCTGTCTGTTTCCCTCTCTGCACTGCATAAGAGCCACACCCAATCTCTGCTGCTGTCCAAGGACTCACTCACCACCTGGCATCACACTGACCTGGAGACTGTGAGCTGGAACAGGTGTCGATGTCTGTCTGTCTGTATGTCTCTCTGTCTGACTGTCTGTCTGTCTGTCTATCTGACTGTCTGACTGTCTGTTTGCCTGCCTGCCTGTCTGTCAGTCTGTCTATCTCACTCTCTCTCTCAAATTACAAATCAAAATGCTTTACCGGCATGACAAGTACGGCCACTTATACAATATGACCATGTGCAGTATGAATTATAAATGTAAAATAAAAGGATAGATAAAATAAATAAACTAATAGATAAGTAAATAAGTGATAAATAATTGTGTGTGTGTGTGTGTGTGCATGTGCGTGCATGTCTGCGTGTCAGTCACATACACACAAACACACATACACTCTCACACATACACACACACACACACACACACAAATACATGCATGCCATATGTAACGAATGCACTTTAGCCAGTATGTCTGTAGGCATTTCTTCTTGGTTTTACAACAGTATTAGGTTTGTTATGTGTAATTTTACACGGCTGTGTTAGAGCCGAAATAATAAACATTCAAATGTATTGAGAGTGATTGTACAGCCAGCGTAGCTGACACAGTACCCGAGCTAGGCTAACACACAGAGGAACCGGGCAGCAAGCAGCCATGCAGTACGCAGTATGTTTCATTATTTCAGCTGTCTCGTGTGCTTTAACTTAAGGGCACTCCATTGATTTTACACACCACTGTGTCCTATATTAACTTTACCACATGCTAAAAAAAGCCCCAGGATACGAAATTGCCAACCTAAAGCTATTTGGCTGTTTTTCCCACATATGGTGCTTTGGTTCTTGTCCACAGTCGGCTGTCTGTGGACGGCTCATATAAATCCTCATGCTCTGGCCACGGCTCAATAATATTCCCATCTCCTTCTCCCTTTGTTCAGTGTGAATTCAGGCCTTGATGTTTGAATCTTTTATCATCGCATCCTTCTTCTCTCATAACCTTCTTAATACTTCTCGCAGCGCCCCTATGTCTAAGGAAGAACAGCTTGTGAGGCTGGACGCTAACTCAATTTAGCGAATGGCTTTGCCCATATGCACCTGACGCGCCGCATGATCCACGACGGGCCAATAAGCCGCTGAATAATCGAATCCCAGCGCCTATTAAAATCGCGGATTTTTCCATTCAATAGCGTCACCCTGCCACTCACGTTTTCTACATGAAATCACAAAACAATTTCTACGGGACTGCGCTGAGTTGGATCGCTCACGGCGAGAGGCTGGTAATTCAGCACGCCGGTGGGCCGAGAGGGGAGACACAGATCCCTGCGGTCTCTGTTCTGCGCTCTCGATGGCACAGACAGGTGCCCGTCTCAGCTCTGCCATGTAGCGGTGTGAAGCCGCGGCTATAAAAGGCTTCGAATGTGAGTGCCTGCTGGACTTAACTCGCTCCGCTCTGTCCAGCTTATAGTGTTTACAGCCCAGCACTGCTACTGGCCACAGTGTACACAGCACTGATGCTACAACAGTGTGAAACTGAACGTTGCAGAGATGGCAGTGATTGCCTACGATTATCACACAGCAGTGTGGTGCATGGGGGAATATCACCAATACACTGCAAACAATGGCCGTCTTAATTAGCGTTTTAGTCTTCGAGACATATTTTAATATTGCGATGTTATTCTCGTTTTTCTTTTGAAGAGAAAATATTAGCTTGTTTTAAGCTACTGCTTGACAAGCTAAATGTTTTTACACTATTGCCAAATCTAGAAATTAGTCAAACTGAATTACTTCATTGGCAACATTTTTGTCTTAATTAGTAAAAAAGTAAAATAAATAAGATTTGAAGTCTCAATAGAAGACTAAAATACATGTTTAGATCGATGCAGTGTAGGAGGGTTGGAAGCACGCGGCCAGTGTGACGGTGCCACTTCACGGCGAGGGGCGGAGGGGGCTCACCTGCGTCTCGGACATGACGTAGAGGAAGTTGTGGTCAGCCGAGAAGGCCATGTCCCGCAGAACCGGCCCGCCCTCCACCACCTGAACCGTCTCGTACTGCAAGGCACCGTGGGAAGGGCCGTCCACTCGAATCTGAAGAGACACAAAGACGAGGAAACAGGGTTAGACAGCTGTTTGAAAAAACTTTGCACTGTACAGTACAGCATGACAGCTTCAGTTATTTGAATAGCTTACATCGGTACACAGCACCCATGAGATGACACAACCTGCATATTACAGGCTACAGTTATCACTGACTTCATGTGTTTCAGATCACATTCTAAAACTGAAACAATGATATGATAACAAAATACATCCAACTATGTCAGCATGTTTTTTTATTTATTTATGATATAATACCTGAATGGGTCATGAACCTTTTGCTGAAATATGGCTCATTATGACAAACTCCCCACAATGCCATCTCAGTTACTCCCAGGCTATGAATGCACCAGTGACCCCTTTCTGTTTACTCTGTACGGAGGATATCACGTTCCCCCCACACAAAGGCCTTTGAACTGATACAGCTTCGCCTTTAGTCTTGTTGTTTTGTCCCTTTCTGTGTTTTTCGGATGGGGTTTCCCCCCCTCCGGAGGCTCTCCCCTCTCCCAAAAGCCCAGGTCCCACAGAGAGGCATCCCCTGGAGGGCCGGGCAAATCCCCGAGCGACCCTGGCGTGGCACACACCGTCACCGGGCCCTCATTGTCCGGCCGGGGGGGGGGGGGGGACAAAGGCAGGGGAGAAAGCGGCTCCACGAGTCCGGGCGCTCCGTGTCCGTCGGGTTATCTAATCTCCCCGATCGGGTGAGCTGATTTGCGCGGTGTTGGGTTACACCTCGTTGCCGCCGCGGCGGCGGGATTGGATTAGCAGCGGATGGCTGCACGCGGCTGCGGCTGCCGGGCTCGGTAAACTTTGCGCCGAGGGGGCGGGATAATCCCCCCGGTCGCTCGGAAACGGCCGGCGCATTGTGCGGTGCGGCCGCGGCTAAGCTAATTACGCGCCGGGCGACGAGGCGCCACGGGCCGGGCCTGATGGCACGGACGAGCCCAGGGGCCGACACCTGATCGCCACGCTGGGAGCGCGGCAACCACTGCAGCAGCGTGATCACGGCACAAAATGGCTGCTGAATCCAATACCTTCCTCAGGCAATTCACTGTACCAAACCGCTACCAAACGAGCGTATTCTGAGCCCAACACCGACCTCTCATAATCCACTGAACTGAACCACCACCAAATGTAAAAGGATAGGCCCATGACCTCACCATCTCCCTCTGGTTCTGGCCATCAAGCCCTGGATTACAGTGAAAATTAAGGATACTGACCCTCCACTTGCTAAAAACTACAAATCCCATGTTCACAGGTGTTAATGTGACATCATAATGACATCAGAATCAAAGTAGTAAATGGTAAATGCAAGGTGGAAACTTAACATCCCTTACAGCTATACATACGGTACATACATACACAGCTAGCCCTGCCACCTCATCACACCGGCATGGGCTTCAGGAAAGTTTGGGGTAGAATATAATATTGTATATGTTTATTTTATTTTTTTTGGTGGGTGTACCTCTTTCAGGGATTATTGTATAGCATTATCATGACTAAGCTCTCAACAGGCACAACAGTATATAATCTGCTCCAGTTTGCTATTAATAAAGTGGATTACACATCTGAAATCCTAAATGGATTACAACTGTAATCTCTTGTATCACATTAATATAGCAGAATTAAATTCAGTGACCTTTAAATCCCCACTAAATCTTGATGATTTTTACAGAGGAGCTGCCTCGCATCTCACCCGCCGGTGCGATCGCAGGAGTGCGATAGACGGTTACCGTCTCTGTCACCTTCCACGTTTGCATATGGTATCGCCATCCAAAAATATTTGACATATTTGTGTGCGTTCACGCTGCACATAAAACAAGGAATGATACGCCTGCCTATGATCGGGGAACACACCGCTCCGCAGCAGCCAGTCAACACAGGTCAGTCCTGATTGAAAACACAGCAGCTTCTGCTGGCATCACAAGCCGCCGTCTGACAACCGCTGCATCCATCCAGGGAATGCAGCACAGCCAGGAATAAGTGGCCCCCTAGTGGCCACCGGAGGAACAGCAGAGCCTCACACGTTAAAGACGGTCAAGGTTATAGTAAGTACGTCAGCTGGCCTGCCTGCAAACAATATCACAGAATACAGTAATTAAAAAGACATTATGAAATGATTGGCTATACAAAAAAGGGGGGAAATATTGTTTTAGGGCTGTAGCAACTGGTAATGGTGGGAATTTAAAGGGTCTATCTTTTAAAAATGTATTTAACTGAATATATCTTTTGAAAAGAAAAGGCCTTACTCCAGAAATATGGAGGACAGTAAACAAAACAGGATTTATTTTTCATATTATTCTCAGCAATATGTTTAAAAAATGAAAAGGGCAGCTTAGGCAGAACCTTATACTCTCATTATAAAATGGCATACTGGGAATTTATCTACACAACATCATATAATAAGTGAGCATATACAACATGATATAGTACAGGGACTATTTACTACTATCACTACCATTCCTGTTCCATAAGTCTGTGGTCCACCCCTTATAATAGTGGCAAACGGCCATAATCCTCATTATACAATTCTTGGCAAACACAGAATTTCTTTATTGGGCATCATAAAATAAGTGCACATCATAATACAACAGGATACGGTCTAGTATTGGTAATATTTCAGTAGTATTGCTGTTTCATAAGTCTGTAGCTCTTAGCCATCTCCACACACTGCCCTGCTGAGTCTCCCTTTGATGCAGCTCACAGTAAACAGACGGTGTGATAAAGAAGGCAGCCGCTCTAGTGTGAAAACCACAGGGTTTTATCTTCCTTTTCCTCATGCAGTGCTTGTGCAGGCCTGCGCGCACGGAAACTGTGCCACTTCCCCCGGTTCTACGCAGACCCCATTTTGGCTCTGGTTACATGGCCACTTAGAGCTGTCAGCTTCCAGAAAAAAAAGGCCCCAGGGGGGGAAGCAATTCACAGAGGTGTCAAAGGCCAGTTTCCTTTTGTCAAACAGAGAAAAGAACGCCGTCAATTAATCGATGTTAGCGCTGTTCGTGATCTGATGCAGCGCAGTTTCTCAAAAATTCAAACCTGAATATTTGAGTCAGTATGGATCATGTATTTCACAGATGAGATATACTGGGAACTTTCTAAGAATAAGCGAAATTAGTCCCGCGACACCGCGTGACAAGAAATGTGTTACCCCACAGTGTCCCCATGCATTCATATTCAAGCTATGAGCCAATAAAGGTGTGATAGCTGCCCTAAAGAATGACGGTATACCCACACTGGTTTTCCCCTGTTCCTCTGCCATCTTCCTTTCCCCGTACATGAACATAAGCGGCACACTCAAAGCCTCGCAAAGCAAAAAAATCTGCACAGTCGCGCCGTTCTCCCTTTGCTACCATCGGAGTTATCCTGGCACTCATCGTTCTCCACCCAGAACTGCCCATTGATTTTGAATCAACGGTGTCAGCGGCGACCTCAGAAGAGGACACCATTTTACTGCAGGCAGGCAGCGGGATCTCAGTTAAGTGGGCGTTCGGTTCAGAGTCCGGCGAAGTTTTGATGCCCAGTCTGTCCTTTTTCAGGAGACGCTCATTTCCACACAGTGACTAGATTAGGTGCAAGGGGCAGAGCTTTTCACACACTGAGGTAGGTGTGGGCTGGGGTGGGGGAGAAGGGGAGGTTTAACCAAAAGTCAGAGGGTCCCCCACCATCTTCCAATTTGAAAAGAATCCTGGTGCAATAGTGGGTGGTGCTGCAGCAGAAAGCCTTCAGCTTGAGATAATGCTGTCAACCTGAGATGGTTGATTCTGTATCTCACTCACCCGCAGTGGTGGGTATGGGAGAGATAAGCGGTGTTGTACAGAGCTATAGGAGATAGGAGATCACAGCACCATTTCCCATCTTTCATATCAAACCATCCCCCTTCCCCCTCAACACCCCCCCCCCTTTCCCTGCAGAGGAAATGACAGAGATGTCCAGTCACCGATGGCACTGGCGAGAAAGGTGAACTGAAAATGCACCAATATCCTCACAGAGTTGGAGGGGTCAGGGAGGGGGGTTAGGAGGCGCAAGACTGCCCAATCACACTGAGCGGAGGTCTGTGCACTATGGCGTATGGAATCAACCGCGCGTGGAAATAACCAGACACTCCGCTCCGCCATGGTGGCACAACACACACTCAACACACACAGAGGACTACAGAAAGACCTGGTCACATGACTCAAACACCCACAGCTGTCATTCCGTTGGAAACTACACTGGACACTAAACTAATAACAACGCCACAGTCACACAATTATTATATGAGTGTTTTGGAACTACAGCATTTTTTTCCATGGTGAATTCTGAAAGAGGTATTTGTGAAGTATAGTATGTGCTATGCCCCATTACATATATAGTATAACTGAAAACGACAGTTATTCATTATCCACAAATAAATAAAAATTGTATTTATCGCTAAATTAGATAGAGAGTTAGTGAATAGTACTATACCTGGCTCATACATGATGTTACTGCCTGAAACAAAGTATGCATCATTCAAAAAAATCAATACCAAAAACAGAGTGCGGTGGAGGAATAGTGAACAGCACTGATGCCTGAAAGTGTGGTTGGAGAGAGCGCTCGCACCATGAGTCACCAACGCGAGATGACACCGGCCAGCGCCTGCATTAGCGCTAATCAATGGGGGCGTGAATGCGATATTCCCCGTTTGATATCCACTCCCCGGGGAGTTTGTTTGCAGCGGCGGAATTTTTGATGGTTTGATATCGAACGGTGGTATTTAAGAAGAGACAACAACACCACCACCACCCCAACGTGCCAAGAAGTTTACGCTAATCCCCCGACGCGTCGGAACCTCGATTCCGCGGATAAAGGGCACCTTATGCCTTGAGAAAGCTGGGCCGAGGCGGGGGCGGGATGGGAATTGCTTTTTGACTGCGTTAATCAATGGCGGGATAAACACTGTATTCCCACCTCAGCTCTCCACATGAAGACTAATCTTTAGCTTCTCACACTCCTCTCTCTGTAGCGCACAGTAGCTCTACACGGCTGTGCACTGGCCTATAAAACTACAAAACAAATATTTCACCTGTGTGCCAAAGACGACCCGGTCGGCCTGTGACCGATACGCTCGCATTGTATCCGCACTTGCACGCTTTATTACGCAGTAAACTGAGTAATATATTTTTGTTACAAGCCACTGCTTTTTTTAAACAGCTTTTAAACAGCGTAATAATGCGTGAACCTACTTTGTCTTGCGGTTTACGCTTTGGCCGACGCACCTGCTTTGATATGGCACGACAGAAGCGCACACTTTTCCCGCAGTAGCATACAAGATGACCTACAGCATAGCCATCGAGGTCACGGACAGAAATTGCACCGTGCTTCTCATTCGGAAAGACTGTCAGGCGGTCAGCGTAGTGTTCGGATTAAAATTGCGGCCCTTTAATTCTGTTCTCCTGATAGCAGAAGTCCCTGCTTGGGGAGATGACCTGTTCCACCGAGGCTCTCTTCCCTCCATAAAAGGAGTGTGAGCAGACAGCCCACAGGTGTGGAGCACATGGGGGGTACTGGCAGGCGGTGTTTGGCCGAGGGGGCGGGGGTTTTTTGGGGGGGGTTTAGAGTAAAGAATGATGGATCTGAAAGCCGCATCACGTCACCCGTACGGCGGAAAGGTTAACGCCGTGCAGTCGCGTAGCGGTCAGGCCACGGGGCACAGCTGCTCCAGGAGAGCCGCCGTGGAAGGCCCCAGCCGCCGGGGCCGACCGCCAGGTGCAGCACGACCCCCGCGATCTCACCTCGTCCCTGAGAGGCAGGTTACCGCCTCACTACCCCCCTCTCATTCGCCCACTCCCGCGGGCGCCAGCGCGTGATTGGCAGGCCTCCCCTCCTATCGCCCTCCCCCTAGTGGGAATACCTGAAAGGTATGAGACCACGGGGCCACTGACTGTCCTTTCACTGCGGCCCCCCCGGTCTCACTCTCTCTCTTCCTCCCTCTCCCCCTCTCCCAGGACTGCAGGGCTTCACAGGACTAATCTGAGAGGTCAGGCGACCCGTGGCTGCTGTCAATCAACCTCTGGATCAGTACCCACATTCCGCCCACTTCCCGTTCTGTTCTTTACAGCGCACATGGCTGGCAAGAAGCAGCTTTCCCTCCCTCTCTCTCTTTCGCTCTTTCTCGCCCTCTCCCTTTCTCTCCTTCTCTCTCTCTTTCTCTTCCACCCTTCATTTTCACTGTCCTTATGTTTCCATCAATACAAGTTCTGTATTGCCTTCAACATTTTTTTAAAGATTACACTTTGCCAACATGTATTGATGGAGCATCACCTGAAGCCAAAGAAAATCATTGCATTAATCATAACTTAACAGCAACAACAATAGCTTCAATATAAATTGTAATAATTACCTGTAGCAGGGATTTTCACTTCTGCTGTGGCAGGTAGCTCAGTAGCTAGGTTTTAATTTACTTTCTTTTCTCCTTTCTCTCTCTCTCTGCCTAATGCTTTCTGGCCTTCTTCTTCTTCTCTCTCTAAAGCTTACTCTCTCTTCCCTCTCTTTCTCTTTCTATCTCCCTTCCTCTCTCCCTCACTCCAACACACACCCACACATTAACTGCGTCTCGCAGAAAATGCCTTTTTCATTAAAGCCGGTGCAGTGCAGAAGGGACGGGCAGAATTGTGCTGGAATTCTCAAATGAAGGCAATTTATCCCAGACAAACACCCGGGGGAAGTGAGACAAGCCCATTTTCTCTCTCTCCCTCTTTTTTTTGCAGACTAACCAATTATTTTGGGCTTTGCCGCAGATAGATAGTAACGGTTTCTGCTGACGGTGTTTCTCAGAGCCACACGCGAGCCGAGGATCGATTAGAATATCCGGGACGTTTCATCACCGCCTGTCTTACGCTCAGAACAATATGAGACACAACGACATAAGGCTCCGGTAAGTACAGCGCAAAAAAAGAAAGAAGAAGAAGAAGAAGAAGAAGAAGAAGAAAAGACGAGTCTCACAGAGCACTTCACTGCCACGTGCTAAACGAACAGCTAGCGAGCCCTAATAAATCAGATGGGCTCCTGTACTGGTAACTATATCTGAAGAAGTGTTTCAGTTCCTAGTGTTAGTCCCTGGCAATGCGTTTGGCTGGGGTATAAGCACCGTTTATTCACCCCTTTCATTTCCCTGGAGACAGGGACAGAGAGCTAGTGAGATATGTATAGCCCATATTTATTTATTTATATTCTATTCACTTCGGTATTATTATATCATAATCATCAGCATCATCACGATTATGATCATTCCTATAGATTTATGTACTTCATCTTTTTTTTCATTCTTAATTCTTGTTTAAGTAGTTTTCAGTGTTACTGTAATGTACATTTTTAGAACATTGTATATGCTTTGGCAATATGAAATGTAGTGTTTTGTCATGCCAATAAAGCAAACTGAACAGAGAGAGAGAGAGAGAGAGAGAGAGAGAGATAGACAGACAGATAGACAGACAGAGAGACAGAGAGAGAGATAGACAGACAGACAGATAGACAGACAGAGAGGCAGAGGGATAGATAGATAGATAGATAGATAGATAGATAGACAGACAGATAGAGAGACAGAGAGAGAGAGAGAGAGAGAGAGGGGGCTGCAGGTTTCCACACCTGACTGGAGCTCAAGGCACAGCCTGTTAGACATATGGTGCAGGGAGCTGCTGCTCCTGGCTTTGAAGTGACAGTGAGGAGGAGGAGGAGGAGGAGGAGGAAGAGGCCAGTACTCTCGCTGGTGACAGCCAGCATTGCATCAGAGATCAGACCACTCCAGACCAGTCCACACCATCTGACCTGAGCCCTTTGAAATGTGGCTATCTGTGTGTGTGCATGTGTGTACGTGTGTATGTGTGTGTGCATGTTGGTGTGTGTGCCTATCTGTGGTGTGTGTCAGTGTGTGTGTGCATGTGTGTGTGCATGTTGGTGTGTCTATCGGTGGTGTGTGTGTGTGTGTGTGTGTGTGTGTGTGTGTGTGTGTGTGTGTGTGTGTGTGTGTGATTGTGTGAAACAAGTACAGTGTGTGGATGGCAAGATGGTGATGGAATATTACATCTAATTGTACCTCTGCATCTCTCTCTCTTACTGAATGTCTATGTGGATCCAGCGCATTGATGCTACGTGCTACATTTCTGCCTGGAAGGCGTGTGTGATCCAAGTGCTATATTTAAACTCCCCTGCTGCTCATCCACCTTCTGCCCCAAGTTCTGCTCTGGCCATTTACCCCTCAGGGAAGAGGTGGGTCTGGATTTAGGCCCAGCTCACTAGCAACTGCTGTCAGAAAATGTGTCCTCAACACTGTAGCAAAGCTACTATTTTGCTATAATATTGCAATATTATTAATTGACATCAAAAAGAGATATGAATATTACTTCTACTAATCAACCATAACCACGTCTTTTCATCTCACTCTCTCTCTCTCTCCTGTTTTTTTCCCTTTCCCTTTTCTCCTCCGCTCCCCCACTTCTCTCGCTCTCCCTCCCTCTCTTTTTCCTGCTACCTGATTGCGGTCAAAGGTTGTGTGTCGGCAGCAAAGAGGCGCCAGGCCGCGTACACTTCGCCGAGAATATTCCGGCAACGGAATGCCATCAGGAATTCCATCAGCGCAACTCCTCCTTGACTCTGCGGCTCGCAACTTAAACTGCACCCAGAACTCCTCGGCTGAGCCGGGAGGAAAGCAGAGGACAGAGTGTCCTTAGTGATTAACGGTCTCTCGTGCGGCGCTGCTGTTCCCATGGAAACAGGTTTCTGTAACGTCGGCGACAGCGGCGGCAATCGAGGGGGTTCGGTTCCACGGATTCACGGCGAGGTCTAGAGCGCGCGGCACCCCGCGTCACTATTCTCGCTCCGCCTAGCGCGGGGTGGGGACGGGGGGACGGGGGGGTGGGTACTGGGGGTTGAGTGAGTATTGTTCTACTGCGCCAGTATTTCAAATGAGCCGCGCCACGCCCAAACACCTCTTTGGGTTCACTCACTCCTCGTACCCTGGGCAGATGGCCTTCACTGATAGCGCCTTTGTGAGCAGTGTGTAGAGTAACAGGACTCTGATGAGAGAATGCAGGAGAAGAGAGGAAGTCAATATTAAGAGCTGGAAGTCAACCTTTTTCTACTTCTCCCCGTCTACCCTGACCCAACACCTTCCTTTTTTCATTCATTACAAAGGCACACACACACAAACTCTCCGTCTTTCAATCACACATACACACACACACACACACACTGTCCCAGGTGGCCAGTGTCATCCCTAAACAGAAATCACACAGTGCAGTCATCTGACTTTCAGTCACAATTCAACAATAGTCAGGCGACGGTAACCACAGCCTGCTTCACACCTGACACTATCTCTGACGTTAATAAGAACTTCCCTCTGATAAAATAATGGACGCCGCAGACAGTTGAAACAACAGGTCGCGCTGACCGGAGGGAGCGGGGGGACTTCACGGCGTTCGGTGTAAGGGAAGTACAAGCCTCCCATCTGCAGGCTGAAGAGAGGGCTGGTGTGATCGCACTCTACAGGCCTGGCAGACAGTGCCCGTGTGTGTGCTGCAGGAGAGGGTGACTCACGCAGCACGCATCCCATTAACATTAAGAGCTCCAGCACCTCGCAACAGCCTCTACGCTACACACAGAGGGAGGGAGGGAGAGAGAGACTGAGAGAGAGGGAGGGAGAGAGAAAGACTGAGAGAGAGAGGGAGGGAGAGGGACAGTGTGAGAGAGAGAGAGACTGAGAGACAGAGAGAGATGGAGAGAGAGAGAGAGAGAGAGACTGAAAGGGAGGGAGAGAGACTGAGACAGAGAGAGAGGGACAGGGAGAGAGGGAGAGAGAGAGAGACTGAGACAGAGAGAGAGAGAAAGAGAGAGAGAGGGAGAGAGAAAGAAAGCGATGGGGAGGGAGAGAGAGGGGCCACTAATAGTCTCTCCGCTCCTTTTAAAGGTGTGAATAATGCATGGCGCCCCTGTGTCCCTGCCCACAGTCCAGGCACAGATCCCATTTCCACTGTGCCACCCGGCATCCCCAGACAGCACCCCCTGGTATGAGGAGAGTTCTCCCCTCCACACCGGTGTCCCCTTTCACTCCACACCGCCCTCCTGAGGGCCACTGAAGTACTGCAGCAAACCTCCCAGTTTGATAGTAATTATGTGGAATAAGAAGTTATCCAAGCGTTATCCAATATATGCGGCACACATAGCACGCAGAAAATAATGATGCCATGCTGAATCTCAACTTGTGTTTTGCACTCTCATGCAATAAGAGAGAAAATAATATACGTATAAACCACAGTGGAAGCTGAAGCCACTGTGTCTTTAAGATTCTGCAATGTGCCGGAATCATTTCAGGAGCCCCAGCATATGAATAATGTGTCACTTTATCACGGGTTATTGTCTGGAAAATAATTAACTTTTAATGGGGGGACAGGAACATGAATGCAATATTAAAGTCTATTTACTTTAAAATATGCTGAAACTAAGAGAAGGGAAAGGGGGGAATTATTAAACGTAAAATATGTGTTAATTGCTTGACAAAGTAACATTTCTCCTGCGTAAATAATTAAGCGGATGTTTTATAATTTGTGAGTCTTGAAACACGGATGCTTTCGGCGTCTGCGTTTCCCTTACAATATAATTATCTGGATACTTCCGCTGCTCTGTTCGCGTTGTGTCAAAGCAGACCTTATGTGCCAGTGGCTCGCCCCTTTTTCACTACACCCCTGCAGTGAAAATCCAAGTCATTTGAAGAAACTGGCTTGGAAGGCTAGTGTGGGAGAGGTCAAGAGGTCGCACCTCTCGGCCAAGATCCAGCAGCTCATCCGTGGCCTCACAGTTGTGCGATGGATAAATTTATCAACATGCTCATGGTTCTATGAACATAAGAATCATGATAACACTTTATTTTACCGCCTGTTAGTTACCTAGTATTTACCGGGTAAAAACCAGGTACTTATTAGGTAACTATTTTGATTTCAGCGGTAAGTACTATTAAATGGGCTGTAAATATATTTATATAGTACTTACATATGGTACTTACTGACTTTGTTTCATGGTACTTACCAATGAAATCAAAGTAGTTACCGAATAACTACACAAGTAGCTGTGTACTTACCCAGTAGATACTAGCTACTTAACAGGCTCGAAAATATAGCCTTACCAAAATTGTCAGTAAGTTGACATTATTTGATTATATAACTAAATTCATTGGTTACAAGTGGTTGGTGTGTGGTATGTTTGAGGCAGTTGTTATGGTCAGAAAATTGTCTGTCATTAATATTTTGACTTATTCAGATCTTTAATTTTATTGAGTATAGTCAAGATGTAGCCTATGTCTGTTGGAAACAAAAACTTTGCTCTGACTTGACTGTAGACTACCACAAAATGGAAGATAATTTCACCTGCTGTGAAATCGGATAGATGTGCTTAATGAAATTTAAATGATGACCTTTGAATGTCATTTCGTTGAACTTTTGAAACCAGAGTGGGTATGTGGAGAGACTACAGCACTGAAATCATTAGTAATATTGCCATGGTTAATGACACACAATGTTATAGGACTATTAGCTAATTGACATCATAATTAGTCCATTACTTTTTAACCATATGAGTAAATTAGTAAAAAGGCAAACTTGAATTAAATCAATGTCAGGGTGCACCAGAAAGCCTCAGAAATCTGATGATTTACCCTTTCTGATTATCCACCCTTAATTTCTGATTACATACCCTTTAACCTGCTACTTTACTTAGTTAGCTGGCTATTTGAAAATCTGTGGAACCGTGCCACATTTATGTGCTTTCATTACCTCTGAAATAACAACAATCTCACAACAGCAATATACTCAAAAGCAAGGGTGCACTGGTTCTATACCATCTATTGCCAAAGTTCAGCACTGAGCAACAACAATCAGAGCAGAATTACATTTCCCAGCAGCACTCAAATATTAATATTTCTTTGATGACTGATCATTTGAAATTGTATCACTAAAGTGCACACACTTGGAACTGAATCCCAATTAAGTCATTAGAATTAACTGCAGTGGACTGTGTGTGTGTACTTAATCAGGTCATGCTGCGAACTTAATTTTGTACTGCATTGCATATGATCTAAGGTACAGTTGTAGTAGCTCGCTACAGCCTGATTTAAAAAAGAAAAAAGAAAGAAAAAAAACAATCATTATAAATCTTCTGGAAAGATAAATCCAGTTGACACCGTAATCTGCTCAGTGTGAAACAAAAAGTCAACTCTTCCGCTTGTCAGGGCGAAAATGTCATTAGTGTTTGACGTATACCAAACTGCTGAACATTAAAGCGATATCGATTCAGGATCAATACTTGCCTATTCAGCACAGAGCAGAATATCATCCAATCACCGAGCCAATACCGGCAGTACTGTAGGTCTTCTCTCTTTCGCATGGTGTAGTACTTCACGTTTTTGACCGGGACACACACACAAACTTCTTGTGACTGTACACTTTTAGCAAAATGTTTGGACTCTCCTCTCCTCTCTCCACTCTGCCTCATCCTCTTACCTATCCATTCCTCCCCTCCCCTATCTCCCCTCCTCTCCAGAAACAGCCTAGGTGGCTGAGGCTCCCAGTAGACGGCAGGTGTAATGCGGTTTGTTAACTCTGAAATTCGGGAGTCACACTTTCCTCAGAGAGGTGCTGGCAGTTAACAGCGGTGCGCTGTCACTCGATAGCGCCTCCACTTAAGAGCGCCAGACAGAGCCGGCTTTCACCTCCCCCGTCCCCCCGCCGTGAGCCTCGGTCCGCACAGACCGCTCGCCGGCGCAAAGTGAAAACTACAGTACGTCCCTCCAGCTCTTCAGAACCGTGAACTTCTGCTCGGCAACTCTCCTTTTCCATTTGCTTTGTTTGTGAAACACCTACAGCACTACATGCGGGAGTATACGGGAGGCAGAGCCTTCTCCTACAGAGGTAGTGTCTGGGGGAATAATCTCCACTTGCATGTTCGGGCTTCAGACACACAGTTTTTAAAGCAGAGGCTGCATATACACCTTTTTTCAGTCGATGGTGTAGTTGCAGATGTGTGGGAAGGGAGTCTGAGGACCATAGAGCTGTCAGTCGAGCTGAGCTGAAGGGGCTGTCGCCCTGTCACTGCATCTGAACGTTCTGGTTTGCCGTTTTCCTGCGCTGTGTTGGGGTGTTGTCAGTCCAGGATCGCTCCCGTGACTGAGCACACCCACTTTCTTCTAATCTTTTACACACACTGCCATATCATAACACCCTGGGGCTTCTCCACACTCATGTTTCCACTTGTGCAATACTTAACATTGTAATTATGAAGTTACTAAAGCCATTTCCTTTTCTGTTCTGTTCCCGGGGGCTTCCTCACAAGCAAGCCCATGCCATGGCACAACCAGGGGGCCTAGATGTATCACCTCACTCCTCTGACCTGCATGCTAAAATACATGGCTACCTGTAGAAGTGTATATTAATACCTGTCTATTTTACTAGCCGGTTTAATACCTCAGGCTATAATCTGCCCTCAGCCCAACACTATGATTATCTCCCCCGATGGATTCCCCATTACCTCCCTATTACCACTCAGCCAATCTTTAACTATTGACAAAGGCCATCAGGGAATGGTTGCCTCCTATAGCTCCGTTCTTCTTTAGAGAACCGTGTTCCCGTCAGGGAGCTTTTTCTCACCACTGTTCAAGTGTTTTTCTATCCACAAGGGTGTTTTTTTTTACCTCATTATCTGTTCTTTTTTTAAGAGGGGTGGGGGTTCAAGCTTAGCTTTTTCCCGATTTACCATTGTCCAGTATTTCTGTAGTGTCTTTGTGACAGCGCCTCTGTAAAATACGGAAGATAAATAAAACTGAATAGAATATATCCATAAAAATACAGGAGAATTTTCAGTGGAGCTGGTTACCATGGACAGGGGAAGAGGGGAAAGAACCACTCTGTTCACCTGGGCTTCAAGCCTTCAAACCACAGGTCCAACCATCCAGAGCCCAGCCTGGGCCATATGTTTGCCTTCCCAGTAAATATTCAGCCGCGCACTGCCACACGTGGCTGTTTATGGTGTCACCGCTGGTACCGCTGGTGACATGGCGTCTCCAGCTAAATCCCCGGGCTGGAGTCTGAGGTGTGACAGCGCTCATGTCATCCGCTGTCACGCCGTGATACATCAAAGCGGGGGGGGAGGTGCCGGCAGACTCACTGCGAGCTGTAATCCTGAATGACACAGACAATATGCAGAAGGCCACATTCACCGAAATTCACCTAAAAATATCCAGAGGAATCTGTGACAGGCGGGGGAGGGGGTCTGGCTCGGCGGAATCGGGACGCGTGGCTGTTTAATCCGAGAGAGAATGGCAGCAGTTTTTCTCCCGCAGAAAAAAATAGGATAAAAAAAGAGGATATGCTGGTTCAATCTCTCATCATCCAAGAGAAATCCTCTTATACGAAGCCCTAAGTTTCAATTAGAGAGGAAACTCCTGTTTGCCTCATCCTGCTCTTCCCCTATGCAGAATGTAGGCTGCCAGAGTTCACTACGTCAACCTGCCTGTAAGATGTGTTAGTCTGTGTGTTGGGTAAAATGGTAGAAATACTTGGTAGATTCAAATAATTCTCAAGAGCAGGGAGTCGTTATTAATCCATCTTTCTTTGCTCTCGTCTACTTTTCTTTTCACTCCCGTCTACCCATTATCTACTCTTCCTTTGTTTCAGCCATCAGCTCGCCCTCTCTCTGATGTTCCCCACTATGATGCTGTAGTCTCTCTCATGCTCTCTCTCTCTCTCTCTCTCCCTCTCTCTATCTCTCTCTCCCTCCCTCCCTCACTCTTCAGGCTTTCATCTCCTCCCAGGTTAGATTACTGTACAGAACTGTCTGTCTGCCAGTGTTCCTGGAAGGCCTCCTTTATCTGGGCTCTCCTGGCAGAGTGGCAGGCCGTCCAGCATTGATTTCAGAGCTTTAGCGGTTAACCTGTAGCGCTCCACTCGGCCCGCTCTGGCTCCCGCTCTGGCTCCCGCTCCTTCCCTGGCTCCGCTGCCCGCGCACGCCCACTCCCGTCTCAAAAAATTACAATCTGATTCATCACAGCTGCACGAGACGGCATTAAAAAAGCTAGCGCCAGTCAACCGTATCGCACAAACAGCGCGGTGCAATAAACATTAGTGTAAACCACGGCACGAAACGCAAGGCTAGCACCAAGGTCAGAGCTAACACCACAGAGATCTCCGAGCATTCTGCGCTATACATACATATAAAGATATTTTTTTTATTATAACACTGCACACTACGGCCTATGTTCAAATAGTAAAACATAGAAACATACTGAATACTACGGGGTAAGAGATATTGCATAATTGTATCAAGGCTGGAAAATATGCATTGCTTATTGAGGATTCTTTATGAATGAACTTCATGAGCAAATTAATCTAAGTAAACACAAAGGCCCAAGAGACGGCATTGAACATGAAGTATCTTCGTCTAATCCTTACTGACGAATTGAATTTGAGTGCCTAATTGAAATGCTTGAATTCTCTACCTGACCTCTTCAACAGTGGTAGAACGCCAGGTAGGATTATGTGCGAAAAAAACAAAAGCAAAAACAAAAACAAACAAAAGCATTTGAAATAACAAGTTTGACAATTAAAAAAATGGAATTCAAATGGGAGTCTCACTTAAAGCTTGTCTGAGAAGCGTTTGTCTTCAGCAGAGGCCCTGGGGGTTTTTTTAGAGGAGGTGGGTGTTTAATCTCACTACTGTAGGAAGCGCTCGACGTTTCGGAGCCGATCCAAACGGGAAGCGCAAACTCTGCGCTAATGGAAGAGGTGTGCTGACAGCTTACACACTGCTGCAGGAGTTTAATTAGAGAAGAGCCTCCAGCTGTTTACCTGGCCAATCCGTGGCGGCTGATTGGAGCATTTATACAAGGCCACCGTGTCAGATTCCTGTACGACAGACTAGCGCTAATAATCTACTTCAGACGGCCTGGAGAAAACGGCGTTAAACGGTAAACCAAGACCGGGTCGCGTTCGCTGGTTATGTATGGTATGGATTGGGTGTTTGTGTGTTGTTTTTTTGGGAAGCGGCTGGAGGTATGACCCTCAGGCACTGATCTTGGATCAGCTTTTCGGCTGGTGAACACAGTGAAGATAAAGGTCCCACATCCCCCACAGGCCTCGATAGGGAAAATGTCTCTGGTCCTGACAGGCCACTGAGGGAATGCCCCCCACAGCAGAAAAATACTAGACGAGATAAGCATGTTTTAACAGGACCATATCACTTATAGATCACAGGTAGATCCAAGTCAACCTTACCAGGCAAGTCCTTCAGGCAAAATTGGTACAGTAGTATACTATCCGAAGAAAAATGCTTGTAATTCCGAAGAACACCCCATTCGAGTTAAATGGCACTTTTGTTGGGTAAAATGGTTCTTTGTCTAGGAGCTTTCACACTTCATACCTATGATAGGGGGTTCCATAAAGAACTAAAAAGGGTTCCTGTATGGAGACAAGCCAAAAGCACTTTTTCTGAGAGGGTAGTATTTACGTAAATACCTGCCCCTCCCCACCCCTCCCACCCCACCCACAGACCAGCTAAGATCACCAAATGCATGCTGAGAGTGCTCACTGAAAGTCAAAAGAGCTTATTACAAGAGTGGGCCGCTCACTATACTGTAAGCCAGGTATATCAGGGATATCTAACCACTTGATACAACTGTGGTTCTCCCACCTGGTGAGAGCTGTTCTGAGCCTCAGCTGAAGGCTATTCATGCAGCCCAGACCACGGGGCGGAGCAGCGATGGTCTGCCTTTTCACTTTCCCCTTCATTAATGATGAAGGAAACTCAGCTCCCACACGGGTTTCCGAAAAAAAAAAAAAACCTGAGCTATACAACCGCCAGAGCCAGTGCCCTTTTCCAGTGCTCCCTCTGCATTCTGTTCCTGGTTAACCGC
Source organism: Conger conger (assembly GCF_963514075.1). NCBI lineage: Eukaryota > Metazoa > Chordata > Actinopteri > Anguilliformes > Congridae > Conger > Conger conger. Next base: position 44,782,924 of record NC_083767.1, read on the forward strand.
AGAGACGAGGCACATTTGACTGCTTAAACGCGGGGTCAGCGAGGGAGGGAGCGGGAACGAGAGTCAGGCCACAGCAGAAGAAAGGGCACTGTCAGGAAGGGCAAAGACAGGGTCAGACTACCGCAGGAGGAGGAACGGAGGTGAGAGCGAGAGACAGAGGGTGAGGAAGAGAGAGAAGACGCATAGACATTCAGAAGGGGGCAGGAGGAGGGACGAGTACAGAAGGACCTTTAAAGGGCAGAGTCAAGAGTCTGAAACAGAGCTCCAGGTTTTCTCTCTGTTCTCTCTCTCTCCCTCTCTTTCTATCACTCTTCTGCTATGCCTCCCTCCACAGTGTTGCTAAATCTGGATGCGAAATACACTGCATGAAACAACAATAATACATATTAACTTAATAAGTTGCTATGGCAATTAAATCATGTTCAGTTTCCTTTAAGGAAGAATTGTTACTGTTTACAGTTATTACAGTTAAGGAAGCCTATAACTTATAATGAGGTGCTTGGACGGTGTACCACTATAAAACTCATAATAGGTTACTATTAAAATGAATCTGCAGTATGTTTACTTACATAAATACATACCATATAGGTACATAGTGGAAATATAATGACAAACAGAATTGTCCAATCCACATCTTGTTCAAATCAGTTGTGCTCTAGAATCAACTCTGGAGCTTACTACACTGCCAGACAATGTGATACCTGTGTTCAGCACCTTACTGCAAGCCATGGGTTTGAGCAGACTGGTGTATGGATTGAAAATGCACATAGATCCTGCAATCTATACGCAAGCCGTATAAGTGACTGTCTCATGTACATCCCCAGAGATAATGGTTGGTTGTCAGAGACCTAAAATGGCCGCTTTTAGCTTTAGTTTATCATAATAGTTTGTGCTGAAATGTAGCTGCAAGGAGGTAAACTTCAAATCTTCAAAGCAAGAAATTTGGTAGTGTGGCACTGATAAAACTGCTAATACATAAATTCCCCATATTAATCCACAAGCCTTTGTAAATAGCGGTTATTAGTCATTGGTCTAAGGTCCCAGGGAGACAATGAGCTTAATCAGAACTTCACAATGCTTAGGGCTGCTGTGTTTCAATGTTTCTGCTTATTGCTGATCTTGTCAGTCTCTTTTTTGGGTACAAGAGCCGAGATTTAGTTACTTATTTCCTATATTACATGAATGCCCTGCCATTTTTCATTGTCCTCCATATTTTGGCCCAATCATACAGATTTTTTTGTTGTTAAATTACTCCAACCAGATCAGGATTTATGTGGGCACTTGCAATTACTCAACACTTAATTACTTAATCTTCTGTGTTTTATTAGTTATTTCCCGAATGGCACAAATGCAATTTTTTCTTTGTTGTTTTCGGTGGCTTGATTTTTTGACAATACAGCTCCCAAAGGGAAATTTGGTGAAACGCATCTCCGGTTTTATTGAATTTATTTCTTATGAAATGGTATTTTTTTATTGGCAGGAGAAACAGGGCTCCCTGAGGTCTTGGGTTTAGCTGAGGCACTGCTCCCGGTTGGTGGGCTTTGTGAGGTTTGCTACTTGAGCTGACAAGTGCCGAGAGAATTATTATTATTTGGACTTATTTTGTGTTTCATTGCTTTTTTTATTGCCAGTTTTATCTTATGTTAATGGCAATGCTTTAAAAATGTCATTTAAATTGAAGTTAGTTGTGAATTGATCCCTTCTGGGTTGCTTACTGAAAAAGCTGCTTGAAAGAGGTATAATATGTTTTCAATTATTAGCAGTCATTTCTCTGATAATGGTGTTTTTGAAATGAATCTGCACTAGTTCTGCTCACAGTGAAGGTGTGAAGAGGTACTCTCTCCATACACAGTTGATGTACTATACAGTCTGGCATAGGCACATTGTGGTGGCTGTTCCTCTGTTCTATAATGAGAGATGACATTGAATGTTGTTTCCAAACAGACTGATATTTCCCACTGTGTTGCTGTAGCCACTCTCTCTCTCTCGCTCTTTCTCTCTCTCTCTCTCAGTCTCTTTCTCTCTCTCTGTCTCCCTCCTTCTCTCTCTCCCCCTCAGCATGGGCCAACAGCCAAGACCACTGAAAAACAATACAGCCGCCTCACCTCCCAGCTCATATCATAACAACACTGGGCCTTGCGCTGGAGTGTGGTGGGAGTGCACAGACGCTATCGATATCGGGACGGATCCCACTGCTGCCCGGCCTCTGGCTGTGCACAGAGAGCCCTCCCTCACACAGTAAAGTCACCACCGTGTGGAGCGTGATGGGGTCAGCCACAGCACAACTGCACAATCATTACTCCTCCGTCATCAGGAAGTGGGTCACCGTAAACCTGTGGGCATGTCTGCAAGCACGACTCAACTGGGGGGAATATCCCATATACATATCCCATAAAGCCCCCAGTCATCAGGAATAGGAGCACCGTAGACTGGTAGCAAAGAAAAAAAGTTCATTTTCTTTGGATTGTTAAAACCATTGCAGGTTGTATGCAATTGCACTGGGTCCTCACAACCCAGGGATACATAACGTGGGAGAAAAAGGATACTTTTTATTTCATCTTTCTATAAATGACCCGTTTAGCTAACTGTTTCGGAAAAAGCCCCATTGACCTCCATTCATTCTGTGAGCACCCGTTGTCTGTCTAATAAAATACCAGTGTGGATGTTTCAGAACCGGAATGCGGTCTCCCACCGCTCTTACTCTCTGCCTGTAGGCATGTCTGCCGTGATGACTCAACTGGGGGTCTGAACTCACACCCCACAACTAGAACTACATATCCCATAAAGCCATAAAAGCATCTATACACACGTCAGGCAAGAATGCATCACTATTCAAAAGTTACCTGTCAAATTAGCTTTCATTTCAGAGACTGTGCCCAGGCATAACAACTTTGAGAAATGTGCATTTTTTGAAAACTGAATCATTAACAAAGTGAAATATATTCCACAATTACAAAAATAAATACAGTATAGCTCAGGACTGAAATGATTCGAAAGGCATTTAAAGTATTTTTATTACTATCATCATTAACAACAACAATACTACAACTACTACTACTAGTACTACTACTACAGCTAATAACAATAATAATAACAATAATAATAATAATAATAATGATAATAATAATAATACACACCACAGGGCCTTTGCTAATTACTCAGTGGCCTGGTGTGAGGCTGGATTTTATTGGCTGATGAATCCCCTGCTGCCGTGGTAGCCACTCTACTAATACACCCTCAACCTACCATCAGAGAGGAAAAACTGGTCTACCAGCGCAGGCTTTTACATTCACAAATTAAAAGCATTAGTTATTCCTCAAACTAATTTAATTGCTCGAGCATTTTTAAGACCTAGTGGAGTGCAGCTAAAATTTAAATTACACAAATGAATAAATTAATATGCATGGCGTACTTTACATCATCAGAATTAACAGAGCACACTGGTTACACAGTTTAATTATTCCCCTCCTTTCAATAGCCCCAGTGTGTGTGTTTGTCCTTCTGTTTATGCGGAATGTAATTCTTTTTTAATGAAATATTATAAAATTGCTTTAGTAATTCGGGAATGTGTGGATGCCTGTGCTCGGCAGTGAAATAAGACTCGCTCCTGACATAAATAAGGACGTTGGTAATGGACCGTGCTCTGAAGATGACGGAACAAACATTAGTTATGCTGGATCAGTGTGCAGTGTTTTACAACAGCCAGATTTCATATTTCACATTAAAGCACAAGGTATTTAATCCAAACTCATCACGCTGAGTGGCAAGTTGAGAAATATGAAAATGAAATAAAATAACGGAGCAGGTTCCCCTCACTGGATAAGGTCTGCGAGACTACATGAGTGACCTGGTGAAGGTGAAACTAAGCTCTTGACGCGTGCTGTCTGTGCGGCCCCACACCGCGGATGGATGAGTGCGGGAGAGTGAAAGTGCTGGGGCAGGGGTTTCTGAGTGTGTCGGGCCACCTGGGTCCTGACAGATGCTCCGTCCATCGCCCTGGCCTCCCCCCGACGGACCCCGAAACGCTGAGGATGCGTTTGGGCGAGAAGATTACCTGAGAGCACTCCCCCGCCCAGCTGACCCCTGGCCCACCGCCCCGGCCCACCTGCGGGCTGGTGCAGGCACAGCCGTGGGCAGCCTTCAACCTCTGGGGCTTCTGCACAACCACACGTGACCTCTGGGACATCAATGTTCCTGGTCAAAGCAGCTGACTGTGCTGCCAGGCATTCCTTAAGCCTCACAGTTACCAACCACACATACTCACACAAATGCCATCTCCCACTTAGATGACATAACAATAGCAGTCCAGTAAATATTCCATATTTATAATGATTTAATGTTACAAGAACCCAACCAGTGTAGGAGCAAGTAAGGTAGCAGATAAAGAGAGAGAGAGAGAGAGAGAGAGAGGGAGAAAGGGGGCACATTATCCAGTCAGCAGAGTGTTGTTATTAGTGTTATTTTCCAATTTAGTGAAATAAACATGTTCAGCTGTGGCCTTCAACCTCCAAACTTCACTCAGGCTTTACTGCAGACGGCTATCAGGAATGGTAATATTTGGGTCCCTCAGGTGACGTGTTGTACGCCGCTTAAAACCCGCCCCGTTAGCATTCTCTGGTCTTCGCTCACCCTTGCTGTTTACCTCAGTAATTTAGCCCGCTACATATACAGCAATGGTCTTGTTTATGCACACTTTATTTTCTCTCTCCATTCTTAGGCTGAGCCGTCTTTTGAGCTGAATCAGCCGCAGTCCATCACTTCCACACACACACACACACACACACACACACGCTTCATCACCCATCTGCTTTTCCAATCGTGTCGAGGCCCTGTGATCATATGACCCTGCCCCGGTAATGCCCAGGGGCTGAATTAAGGCATGCACTGTATCTCTTTAAGAATGCAGCAGCAGGCCAGGTTCAAGATTAGCTGCGAGAACTCTTTAACATTTTAATGAGAAGCTTTCTTCTGTGCAACAGCAGCAGAGGTGTGCAGAGAGAGAGAGAGAGAGAGAGAGAGAGAGAGAGAGATGAATAATGCAACACAACCCAGTGCGGAAGGGCGATACTGTACATTCACAATTAGGGAACCGGCATGAGGAAGTATAACGAAACACCGAATTTGGGATTCTTTCACATTGCCGTTAAAGGACATTTTTTGTGTGATAATTGACAAGCAGTAGGAGGCTGATTGTGTATTGACTATTTTAGTGAGAAGATGGCAGTTAAAGACAATGATAATAATGACTGAAGGACTCTTAAATAGCAGGCATGAAAAGACATCCACGCACACAAATGACGGTCCACAAGTTCCTCATGACAAGTGAGAAAATAACCTTGCCAGGGAGACATGCTCAGTAGTCACTCACAGCAGAGGATATGACAGCTGAAGAAGCTGAGTGTTCCAGATCTGTTTCTGACAGTTTGGTGTGTTAAAGGGCGAAGAATCCCAGATTACTACAGCCTGCCCCTCTACCGCCACGGCGGGAGCCGAGCCCAGCGTCGTCCCCCGCTGGTGAAGGGACCCGAAGGTGCTGACGCCACCTCCAGAATTTATTGATTCAATTAAATTTCCAGTCAGTTGATAAACCAACCGACATATAGGAAGCATATGAATATCCCTATTGTAATATAGTGCAGGCAATCACCGTTATGTTTCAGCTGCCGCCAATTAGCATGAGAAGCTCCGCTGCGCGCTTGGAACGGCCTGTTGTTAAGATCCCGAGCTTCCTCGCAGCGGCGATAAACACAATCCTTCAGACAGCTTAGGGACACAATGGAATTAAACAGATTTTGCATCATTGCCATATCACATTACTGTATGTTATTGCACATTTCATTATCCGCCAAATGAGCGCCGCCTATTCTTCTGCCTCTTCTTCTGCCTCTTCTTCCTCCCACGGACCGCGCAAGCCGAAGCCAGCCAGGGGCCTCCGGTGGCGGGGAGGATGACATCCTGTCAGTGGCGCCTTTAGCGCTCGGGGGCCCAGGGGCCGGGACGCAGAGCCACAGGAATTTAGGAGGGTTCACACCAAAAAGCTCACATTTTTTCCCCGGAGAAAACGATGCGGCTCCTCCGCGAGTTTCGGATGCAGGAATTCGGACGCCGCGGGTTGCCGACGCGCTCTTTTCATACGCAAACCTCCCTGACTAACCAGGCCTGACTTTCGCAGTGGGGCCCCGAATGAGGCCTCCCCATTGGACAACAGGGGGTTCCGCTTGTTACCGTGTCCCTGGGAGACTGGCGCTCCGATCGGCAGACAATGGGCCCCGCCATTTCCCTCATTCCAGACATTCCACTGCTTCCCAAATGCCTGAGGAACGCATAACCAAACCCTTTAGCAGATTATCACATCTTCAGCTCTTTTCTACATCCCCCGAGTATGTGGAGAATCTCTTTCTTTGATGGAAGCTGATATGGCTACACCACAGGACACTGTCCTTTTGGTAACCTGGACCCCAATCGGGAGGAGACTGCAAAATGACCACCATGGGGGAGGCATAGTTAAACAGTGACCGTGATAAGCCCCAATAACACCTAAGCCAGGGATCATCAGATCATGGTCCTTGAGGGCCAAGAACTGCTGGTTTTCCACCATCCCTTTGTCTGAATTAGGTGTGAAGACAGTCTGGTCAATCAGTAGTACAAACAGGTAATTAACCAGGGCTGGATTTGGATTCAAGGACCAGAATAGATGATTCATTACCTCAGCTACACTGTATCTGCATTCTATGACTCTTCTGTGACCAACCTCATTAAGACTAGGCCTGTGTGGCAGCACTGTTTTTTTACATTCTTTTGAAGTCACCACCATAATACACTCCATACATATGGAGTGTGTTCAAAACTGCCAATATATCAAGGATGATGACTGCCGGCAAACTTGTTGATACTTGTTGGCGGGCCAAATTAATTGGGTAGTTGGAGGTTGATGGAATGTTTCTGCTCCCATATTGACTAAAATCACAAAGACTGAAAATCACAAAGAACCCCTGAGCCAATTGGAGATGTTAAGTCCACGAGGGGCACTCGTGATGCATCTATTGGGGTAAGGGACACTACTTAGAACTCGTTATTTACTGCTTGTTATACTGGGAGGTAAGCAGAGGCAGCGAAAATGACAGCAGTGCAGTTACAGACACGCTTCTGGCCTTTGTCCTGATTTGTTTTGTGAAAAATAACATTTGGATGGATTATAAGATAGAGTTGGTCCTGGCAGGCAAAACCATGTGTTATAAAATATAACACAAAACTAAAGTTACTTGAACAGATTCACAGGAATATTGCTTGGCTGGACATTATGAGTGATACATTCTGCCTACTATTAAAAAAAGGATAACCTTGATCTAATTTTAAATATCAGCCCTTCTCTTCCTGCCTGCTAATTTTGTTCCTCTCACTGAGGCTCTGCAGAAGAATCCATTGGGACATAGATTATTATTAGTAGGAACTGCAGTACTATGACTTTCCTCAATCTTTCTTCAGCTGGCATACACAGATCAGAAGAGTTGGTTTGTTCACTTCCACCCGCCCCCCCATACCACCTTCCTGAAACTCTACACACAAACAGGATTCTACGTAGCCCTCGAAATGAACATCCCCTAGGGTGACTTGCTGAGCAGCTACTGCAGTAAAAACATGTTGCCACTAGAGGGGGTTTGGAGCGATGTCCAGCGGCGTTTCAGCTTTGTTTTGCTCCGATCATTGGAGCCATTTTATCAATCACGCCGATCAGGCCGATGACACTGCCCAGACAAGACAGGACAAGGCCGTTCCTCCTCGCCATTCCACACGTGGGCGCCTGAATCAAACGCAGCCGAAGGCAGAGAACAAGAAGGAGCGATGCAGCGGATATTCCCACAGGGGCCCAGCCTAGCTCCACTCCTCTAAAGCCAAGGTAATTGAAAAACGGGGACAGAACTACCTTTAGAGAGAGAGGAGCTGCCTCGTGGATGATAAATTGGGGCGACGGTGATGAATACCGTCGTTTACCGCCGAGCTTGCAGAAGGAAATGTATTCGGGAAACTAGCTGAGGCAGGAGGACCAGGGCTTTAGCCCCCTGTTAAAGAAATGAGGCTACTCCCTCCTTTTATCAGGTGAAACTGGGGGGATAAAATGAACTACAATTCCCATCAGGCGTGAAGGCGATGAATGAAATACTGTCGCGTCACATTTCATTCAGCTGCTTTGCATTGTTGCATACGGCACCTAGCTGCTCTCAGGTCTTGGAAGGGAATGGCAGAGAACTGCGATGGCCTCAGGCTCTGTTTTGACAGACTCCATGTGCTAACACGCGGAAGTCTGGTAACCATGTTACGATTTTTGCCAATCACAAGAAAAGGTGCTGTGAGCGAACACGGCCCACTGTTTCTCTGTTAGACAGCGGAGTGGGTGGAATGGAGGCTGATGCAACAGCTACACATAATTACACATACTGTAAGTATAATACCGATTGCATGGACCCCGACTTCACCTCGTTCACCAAGTATTTACATTTTACACCATTGCCCACTGGTCAGAAAAACTGCCCTATATTAAGTTTCAAAAGTGCTAGAACTCTGAGATAGAAACATGTTGACCTTTTCTACGCTGTTCCTACTCTCCACTGCTCAATGTAGGCGTCTGAGGATGGTTCAAATAAGACCTCAACGCTCAGGCCACAGCTCAATACAAATTTTTTTTTTTTTCTTATTTCACTTTTGGAGAGTATTTCAGAGGTGCTATACACCAAACAAGCTCTATGAAGCATAGAAAAGTCTGACTGCGACCAAAATGTCTAATATCTGATAGTGGAATTGAGAGTGTATAGTCCAAAGAAATGCAGATTAGGCTACTTGGAGGGGGTACAGTACATTAACAGGGCGTTGCTGCAAAAGAGCATGCATGTATACATAAATTAACCTGTATAAATAAAGGTTAATATGCATGAGAGAGAGCACGTATAATTCTTCATTCCAGTAACTGGGGTCTCAGTGTCTGCTGGATGGCACCCTATCAACAAAAAGTGTCATGGCACGATTAATTCAAGCTACTGTAATCTGCTGTTGACCATCTACTCAATCTAATTCACTCATTTCCCACTGATCGGAACAGGGTCATGTTCTGTTGAACAGGAAACAGGACATACTGTATGAATTAATTGTAATGAACGGATGTTTGTAATTATGAATGGCTAAGCTTTAGGAGGCTTTTTTTTTTGTTCGTCCAGTGGAACAGTAAACAGAACATGGAATTAATTGAAATGAATTGATTACAGTGATACTAATTATACTGGAATTATCCAATCTCTACACATTGGATTATTTTATATTATATCTTCTTAAATGTATGGATTGTCCAGCAAACAAGTAAACAAGCACTGTAACATTTACATGTCACTTGGATGACAGTCTAACAGTCTAACAGTCCATATTTCATGTAATTCCCTCATAAACACAGTGAATACATGAAATATTATTCACTGGGCTGCCATGTACTAGTTGGGACAAGGGACTATGGGTGGGAACTTTGAGTTTCTGTCTGAAGGGGCACACAGCTATTGAACCTGTGATAATGAGACTTTGCTTCAATTAACATTTGCCCTTTACCGTGGCTCTCAAATGCAAGTGCTCATTTTTTTTCTTCACAGTGGTGCTACAACAGCCACCAATTAACTTGCAAAACTGTGTTTTCGAGGAAGCAAATTACACACGAGTCGAAATCGAGGGCAAACGTCGATTTCATGCAGGCCCTTGATTCCATTTTGCCGTTGGTGGAGTGAAAGACGTGTTATCTGTCATGGATGAGCATGTTTACTGAGTTAATAGATAAAGTAATTGTAGACTGACAAGCTGATTCCCATATTCAAACAACAGCTACTTTTCATCTGCGGCAAAAATATTCATCATAAGTGGGTGAAAATGGAATGTCAAAGCATTGCTGAGGAAAATTGCTGGTTTTAATGTATTAAATGGAATACTTGTCTTATCATGATGACATCCCTACAAATCATCATCACAGACAGTTCACTAGTTAATAAATAAGCACTTAGTTTCTTTTCTTTCTAATCTGGTTTTTATATTTTCAAAAAAAACGAATCTTTTTGTGGTTGCAGGCAGGGAAGAATCTGACACATAATGGACCTTCGATTTTCAATGCAACGCATTCAGAACAGCACACTCCCTAATGTTGAAGAATGAAAATGCGGATAATATGATATAAAAATAATAATCACATTATCTCATAGCAGTTACTAGAATATAATCTGATGACTGGGTTTCCATAGTGCTGGGTAATGATTTTGTTTTGGTTACTTTCTGACATGATCTCAGAGCCCAGTCTCCCACAACATGCACACAGAAACGACTCTAAGGGGAGGTCAGGGGTCAGGGCGCACATGTTTAATGTCCAATCCCACACTTTCTCCAGGGTACACTCACCATATGGACACATTAGTGGATAAAAGCATGGTTAAACAATAGATTATTTCGGGTGCTGCTTTTAAGTTCTGATGCACAGCTTTAGCAAAACATAGTCCTGAGACAGAGAGACTGGAGAGTCTAAAATGACTGCATGTTTATTTCACATAAATAAAAAAACCCTCATATTTAAACATAATGAGAAAGCAAAATACATTACTGCCTTATATATTTCCCATCACCATATTCTGTATATGTATCTGTATCTGTATATATATCTGTGTGTTAATGGCGTTAGTACTGTTATGAAGGGCTGAAGGCATCTCGTTGTTAATAGTTTGTCAGTGAGACGGGGTTACACTGGACTGAGAGAGAGAAAGGCGACCGGGGAGAAATTCCATCGTTCCGGACGCTTCCGTTGGACCCACCGCACCCAGCTCTGCGCTCTCTGTCGTTGCCATGGAAACGGGCCTGCGCTGGGCCTACCCACAGTTCTCTGCAGCAAACCCACCGGAGTCCAATCCGCGGAGACGGGCGAATGCGATTTCAGTCCTCCTCTCCTCTCCCCTCATATCCTCTCCTCCCCTCTCCCCTCTTCCCCTCCTCTCCCTTTCTCTTCTCCTCTCCTCTTGTCTCTCTCTCTCTCTCATCAAAACACATTCCCTCTCTGCCAAATAGCTGGAGCCCTCAGACAAATTCCTCATAAACGACGTGTCACCAAAACGTCCTTCAGCATCAACACCAAGATCTGTGAGGGCTTTCTTTCTTTCCCGGCATGGGAGAAACGCATTAATAAGTAATAGAACAATTTCCAACAGGGACATTAGGATGAATAATAATTATAAAAATGTCACTCTTGGTTATGAAAATATACCAGTGCCTCACATTTAAACATGAATCTACACCCATGATCTGAGCTAATAAATTTCTTTTGATTACTCTAATAGATGTCACGATATTTCCTAAGGCCTGGGCTGCTGCCTCTCTTTAATTATTACCATCAGAATAGCATCAGATAACAACGTGCAACTGCCATTACAAGCAGGCCAATGCCATAGTGCATGTTATTGGCTGGACATTAATTATCCTGACATTTAATAGAGAATGTTTATGTATGCGCGTACCACAGCCACAACATCAGTAGCAATGAACCGAAGATTACACACAAACACGGATACACACAGCGTCCTTCAAAGTGATTTGCCTTGATAAAGATGAATACAGAATCCTGCATAGAAGACACAATGCATGTAATGAGCTAGATTGTATGCTCAGAAATATCACGCCACTTTCATACGAATGTACAATCAAAGGAAAGATTTTGTTTCATAGACCACAATTATGTGTCGGATTATTAATTTATATCACAATTATTCACACCCCTGTTTGAGCATAGAACGTAGCTAATTACAGTGCCTGTATCATTTATTTTATGCAACCTTCATCACTCATCTTTTATAGCTATATGTTTTCTATAAAAAAAAACACTCTCTCCCTATTTAGAGACATGGTTCACTCCTGAAACATGATTAAGAAAATCTTGAGAGGAAAAAAAAAGAATTGTGCGGTTGCATAATAAAAGCCATCAGAGAGAAGTCTGAAGTATGCTTTTGATGTGGGAGTCACGTGTTCAAGTTCAGCGTCTAGAGTTTTCTATCTGCTCGGAAACAGAAATTTCTCCAGAGTGCGTGTCAGCTACACTGCTACATGTAAATACAGAGATAAACGGAAGTAAGAGATTACTCCTCCGTCAGTTTGATTGGTAAATCAGCGATTCTGTCATTCAGCCAGCCACGTTTCCTCAGAGCGAGTCGTGCTGTGATCCCACTCAGATCCGGTTCGTGAAGAGCGGATGTTTTCAGGCTGAAACAGACAGGAGGTAGCATAGCAGAGGCCTGTAACGCGGCTTCCCAGCCAGGTCCTGGAGACACTGCGAGAAAAACCATTCCCCTCCAAATCACCTCTTCATTAACAAGCTCAACATAGCCTAATTGACTGTACAGACCATTATCGTGTACAGTCCACAGTCCATTACGAATCGTCATTGAACAAAATGTACAGCAGGAGGAATGTCAAAAGAACATAATGTATTTCGTAAGCTTTTAAACAGGTGCCCTTCAGAGGCTGGTTTGACATCCGCGCATGAGAAACTCCTGGCCGTAGGGAGAACGACCTAAACAAGAACGCAACGACCGGACGAACGTCTCCTGGATGAAACATTGCGTGTGTCCTTGGAACAAAAAATTACGCGTTCAATTCAATTAATTAAGAGGTCATATGGAGGGAAGGCCACCAAGTCCAACCGGAGCCCAGGACCTGGGTGGTGCAGGAGAGCCGCTCCAATACGCTCTGGTCCTTTATAGAAATAGAGCGATATTAAATTTAGATCCCCGCTCTCCGCCAAATAATTATCGCCGGTATTCCCAAGAATGGCCCAGTAACCCAATTAAGGGTATCTTGTAATCGTAGAGCGGGCTGGTGTTATTGGATGTGGGAAAGATAGACGTTATTACAGTGGAGCGCTCCCTGCGGAAGGTGGTGACCTCTGTGTGACCTGCACGGTATCTGCCTGCCATATGGATCAGGAGCAGCAGCCCAGCCCAGCTTTCAGCTCCATTACTCTCCTCTGTTTCCCAGACATAAACCCATTTATAATGCAGCATGGCTTCCAACAAAAACTTCTTCTTTCTGCTGCTGATCTCAGATTACCGCCATGTAAGAGCGCAATTAGCCGGCTTACAGTACAACCGCTTAATTTTTAATGTGTATTAAAAAAGATGATTTCCAGAGAAAGTACTGAAATCGATAAATATGTAAAACGCAAACGCGTTCAACATTGACGGGTTAAAGGCGGAGCATAAAAAGCTTTATTTGAGGATCTGCGGAATGACTGCACGAACCGTTGATTAATGACTCCCATTAGGCTAAACCAATAAAGCGAAAAGCTAAGATAATAATATTTGGGTGTATGAGTGTCAATATCATGCTCCACGCAGCATATGTGACAGAGTGCGGTGTTTATGAAAGACATTATTTTAATTATGAACCTGTACCGCTGCCAGCACCAAACCCCTGAAGGTCAACGACGACGGCTAATTAGATCAAAACAGCCAGTGTGCCAAAATATACCCATCGTAATCATATCCGTATGGATCTCTCCAAAATACATACAGTATATCCTACGCATTTACATGTCCATCAATCCCAATTCTGCTGCAATGTATCTAATGTCAAAACCGTATAAGGAATGCTTGCCTTGTACTAGCAACGTCTCTGCATTGGCAAAGGTAAACTCTTTTTGGCTCTGAACCGAAATGGCGGTCACGGTGCCGAGAGGTTACGGGATTGCCGCGGGAACAGGCCAGGGCTGAATTGAGTGGGTGACTTTAATACAGAAGTGGGCGCTGGCAGCGGCCGCCAACGGATGAAGCCGTGAATGGGAGCGGACGGCAATCATCTCGAGCCAGAGCAGTTTCGGTTTCCGCGGCCCCTCATCTCCCGTAATGCCGGCGATACGGGCCGGCGGGAGCCAATCCCAGGCAGCGTAATGAGGGGAGAGCCAATCCCGTGCACTATAATGGGAAAAGGGGATCGGGGAGCAGCCACTTGATACGGCCCTGCAGATGGAAAATAAACTCTGTTCCACACGGAGGACACCCCCCCCCCCCTCCCACACCGGGGAGGAAGATTCCATCGCTGTGGTTCAGGTTCACTTTCACCTGCTGCAATTTGACAATACTGTCCGGAATCTGATGAAAATAAATGGAAAAGGTGGAAAAAAATAAAAACACACAAGCAGAAAGAAGAGAGGGAAGAAGGGATGGGGAAAGTGGCCTAGGATGTAGATAGTTTTACAGGAGAAGTTTTCAGAAATCCAGACGTCATATTGCACGCCTGTAGACCCAAAACGTAACTGACTTTGGAGGTGTTGCTATTTGTTTTTCAATAACTGAGACTCTGGTTGTGATCTTTTTCATTTATTCAGTCATTTGCCTTATCTATTACATTTAAAAAAAGTTACTTGGCGGGGGTTTTTCACAAAGTTTGCCTCTGACGCAAGCTGAAATTCGCAAGCTTGTTTGTGAAAATTTACATTTACCTGTAAGTGAAAATAAAGGGCCAAAGTTGACTGAATCTGGGTGTTAGCTTTAAAAGAGGATTGTTGCTAACTGTGAATGCTTATGTTTTCCACTTCTGTGAGACTGATTTAAAATGGCAATGCAATCACCAAAGATGTAGTTCTCTCTTGAGAGCTCCCGTACTCTTACAGTAGTATGTGGACTTCTCATTTTACAGCTCTGCTCTTTCCTTGTGCTCCGACATCGATTAAAAGCAGGCAATCCCATATTCTGATATCGATTCAGAAGCCTTGGTCAACCCCTGTTCTGGCATTGATTCAGAGTCCTCACACGCGGACATATGACTGCAGAGAAGATACACCTGCAGACGTTTCAGGGGTCTCGCAGAGAAAGCGTAAACACGGTCGAAGGAGAGATAGAGAGTGTGTTACACTGCCCTTTGACTGCTGGAGGATTTAGCCGCACCGCATTATGAGGGACATATGTTTACAGTGCCGAATGTGGCTGGAAAATCCGCTAATCCGTGACATGGCTTTGGTGCGCCCCACGCCCCGTGTAATGGCGGAGAGGTCCCCGCGGCCCCCTGCAGGCTCAGGGGCCGGGCGGAGGGGCGGCGGGCCGCAGCCGGACCAAACGCGCCCTTCAGATGCGATGAGATGCTCAGTGTGTTTGTGTGTCCTGTGGAAGGGGAGATAAGGCCTATCTCTCCAGGGCGATGAACAGGAAAGTTTTACGTCAGATATAACCCTTTCAGCACCGCTGCATGCAAACACACACACATATACACACTCACACTCACACACGCATACACGCGAACAGAAACACACATACACATGCATGCCCACGCACACATACGCATGTACTGTACGAACACACACACACACACACACGCACATGCACACGCATACACACAGACACGAATGTCCACACACCCACATACGCACATACTGAACAAACACACACACATTGACACATACACACACACACACACACACACACACACACACACAGGAAAGTACAGGGTTTAGTCCATCTATGCTACACTATGTGTGGTCCGTATCCAATCCCATGCACATTCACGGCACACCACATATCATTTGGCCAACAATAGAAGATGCCCTTAAGCTACCATGTGTCGGATTCCCATTCACAGACAGAGGAGGTGGAATCATGTTAAACCGTGAGCAGTTAAAGCTGCCAGTTCCAGTTCAAACATTAAACCGGAGCCGCCAGTTCCCGTTTCCAGGGGCCGGGGCACAATGGGCATTGTGTGAATCCCCCCGGTTCTCCCACTGCCTCCTTGATTTCCCCTCAGAATCGCTGGCCTCCCGCTCACACCGAGCGGTGGAAGCAGAGCCGGCTGGAGGGGGTTCCCGCCGCTGGACCACGCAGTCCCCGGGAGACCTGTTTTCTGGGAGCAGAAACAGGCAGGAGAGCTACTGGGACTGGAAGAGGTAATTATTTTATCCCTGCATACAGCTGAAGGGGGCGATGCGCTGCCTCTCGGGTAATGGACTGGGCACTCGGATTTGGAAAAGTGCATTAACCATATCCTTGGAGATACCCGCTAACAGGGCTCCTGTGATTATGGATATCACACGGTTGTTATTAGATTGATTAAAGGACCGCACTAACGGTGCATAAGGAACCTGAGTGTTATCATACATTGTTTTATACCACGATAGCTACACTAACCACATAGTTAATCCAAGCAAAATGCTAAGAAAACACATAAACACATAGTTAATACAAGCAAAAAACTAAGAAAAAACGATGATTTTCTTTTAAGCTTACAAAAGCCATATTTTAATCGGTGGGAGTGTGGGAATTGGTACACATAAGGCATGCATCTCCTTGTGAAACTTTCTGCAAATTGCAAGTATTAAGTCTGCCATATAGGAATTTCAACCATATTGAATTTGTGTAAAACACAAAAATGATATGTCCTCTGAGACCCTGCATAATATCCACATGCAACTTTCACTGGAATTCTACAGATGCTCATATTTAAAAGCAATTAAAATATAGAGGTTTCATTAAACAATACTGTCGCAGTGAGCCAATCAATTTTTGTTGTTTGCACAAAATATGCAAATTAGGTCACAAAGTGATAACAATTGGGAATATCGGAACAGAAATTTCATTATGTAAATTGCTTTACGTTAGAGCATCCTCTCAAACTTTATGAAGATACTGTATGTTCAAAAACATGGCTTAAGACAATAAATCCAGCACATTTCAGCCCTTGAATGACATTACTTCCTAAACTGTCTGACCTACGGACATGCAATTTGCCCTTTTTGGTTTTTTTGAACATTCTCTTCGGAAATATGGCAAGCAAAATCCATGAAATTGCAAATAGAGCTTGTCTATATTTCCGCATCTTCTTCAAACAGTTAGAAGAAAATGGCTATAAAATGGATTCTCAAAGGCATAGTGTGACAGTGAGGAAGTCCCCATACCTATAGTTTCATTCCTTTCAGCGCATGATGGTGTTCATGGCAGTACAATAAAGCGATAACTCAAAACAACCCTCTCGTAACCGTGGTGATTGCTTGGCCTTATATTCCTCCGTAGCTGACCTGTTGCTGCTGCTGCTAATGGTGCTAGCTCAGAGGCAGAGTCTGTGGGGCGATGGACTCAGCACACACTCAGCCTCTGAGTGTGAGGCCACACTGCGCTCTTTGACATTTTTTCAGCTGTGGTGATTTCGATATAATTTGTTAGAAACAAATTTGAAACATCTGTAGATGCATTTTGGTGCTTTATCCTTAGCCCACTTAATCCCAGTTATTATTATTACTAGTAGTAGTCATAGTAGTAGTCGTCGTAGTAGTAGTAAATATTATTATTATTAATATATTATTATTATTGTTGGTGGTGGTAGAAGTATTATTATTATATATAATTATTCTATTTATTGATATTGTTATTATTATAATCATTACATGGTAGTTCACTATTGAGAAATGCGTCAGGATTCAGAAATGTGTGTGAGAGACTGAGGGAGATACTGAGAGAAAGAGAGACAGAAATAGAGTGAGCGGGGGAAAAACAAAGGCATCTGACATTTCAGCTCTCAAAACAGAGTCACAATCTGTCTCTGAAATCAAATCAATTCCCTGAAGATTGTCACCTCAATTACACTCCTTTAAAGCTTAATTCTGCAACCCCCCCCTCCCTCATTACCCTATCACAGCCTCACACAGACCCCCCCCCCCACCACCACCATTCCCCACAGTGACCCAACTCTGTGGTCACAACAGGAAAAAACATAAAATAAAATCAAGAAGACAAAGACAGTGAGAAATACAAGCAGCCTCACACAGAACTGGAGGAAGGGCGATGAATGACGGAATAATAAAAAAATGTCATTAGGCTCAGATCTACACAGTGGGCTGGTCTCTAGTGACCGTGCAGAGTGCAGCTTCAAGACTGTGGAAAAGGGCAAACCAGCAAGCATGCCTTAGAATCACACTATTATTAGTAGTATCACTACTACTATTACTACTACTACTGCTAATATTATTGTACTAGTACTAGTAGCAGTAGTAGTAGCAGTATCCCTGTGCAATAAGGACATATTGACCATAAATTAATTATTGGGGAAAGTCAGGGCTACCAAATTGTGAAAATCCCAAACTGTGTTAAAATACATGTATTATCTGTTGAGATCCGTTGGGAACCTATGTTTCAGGTTGCAACAGTATTTATTGCGCTCTGTTAAAGGGGCAACTTAATAACATTTACAGTAAACCTGACAAATGTTGGTAAGCAAATCAACAATGTTTCAGTTATAAATGCCTTATTACACATTTATAACGCCATCATGTAGTGAAGTATTATGTAATTACGAGTGCCTTATTACACGTTTATAAAGGCACCACGTTCTACAGCGTGACCGCATTGACGTTGTCCGTGTCATTATTCAGCTCGACTTGCACAGCCAGCAAATCCCCCACACCCTGTATTTCTTCCGCACGGCTGATTTTTCACCGGATCGATTGAGGTGAAATACCACGCTCGCAGTACCACGCCAGGGATACTTCTCTCCCCCGCACGTTTGAGTAAATTAATCAGCGTAATCCTGCACTAACCTGTGGCGCTTCGCCACAGCACACTCCATAAACACCGTGTTCCTTCGCAACTAGCGCAAGCACGATCGATGCTATCAGCAAATTACCAGCGATTCCTCAGAACAAATCGGGAATAGGAAAGCATTTTTTCAGCATTAACGGAGTAGAATGTGCTAGAAACACTGTTAATTGAGATGTGCCTCTGCTATTTGCCGTTGAAAAAAAAAACAAGCGCAGAGTTCAAAGCGTTCAAAGCGTCCTCGTGTTTGCCGGGTATTCAGCTGGGGATGTGTGTGGGAAAGCCGAACGCAGCTGAAATCTGAATGCGGGAGTCTAAACTGCTGACTGACTAAACGGCGGTTTCTTAGACACAGAAGATCCCAACGCAGAGATGCAGTCAGGAAAGGATTCATCACTCCCAGCTGTATCCCTGTCAGCACACTGTACCCTGGAACAAGAGCGAGAGTAACTCACCGCTGAACAGAGTGCTATCTTCCCTCTCTTTCTCTGCTCCTTTCATTCTCTCCAAAAGAAGAGAACTGGGGATGAATCTGAGTGTGGAACAAAAGCTCACATTCTTTGTGACATCTCCTAGTTTTGATGGAGAGGGAGAACATTCCCCTGTACTCGTTTATGCGTTAAAGGCATTTGCACACGCGCGCGCGCACAGACACAGACGAAGACACATCACAGGCCTAATGTGTGACAACAGCTTGGCTCTGAAATTGAATCTCAGAACACTAAACATTTTATCTCACTGGAGTCTTCTGTCCTTTTGCGTTTGTTGGCTTGGTGATTCCAGCTCCAAAAATAGCACTAGAATTAGTGTGTGTGTGTGTGTGTGTGTGTGTGTGTGTGTGTGCGCGTGTGTAAGTGCATGTGTGAGTGTGTGTCCATGTGCATCTATGTGTCTGTGTGTGTGTGTGTGTGTTTGTGTGAGTCTCATTGGCTTCATTTTAATTCAACACACTGAAGGAAAACAAGCCTGAAAAAAACATTCCGTACTGTGAAACACGGCTCCCTCTGCCAAGAGTTTCATAAGTAAGACCTGACCACGTTCTCTCAGCCCCTGGAACACAAAATTTCTGCGGGGAACATTTCTGCATGACTCTCACTTCCAGGTAGGCTATATCTCTATAAAAATGAAATGTTTACAATGTGTAGCAGATTCTGTGAGAAAAACGGCATGGGAGTCCTGAGTAAGAGCACCATCTCTTGTCTGTGGTAAACATTATGAGTAAATTCTAGAAGCTTCTTTGTGAATTGTAATTTAAATTAAAAAAAGAGCCGTGACCTTTTTAAACTAGTATACCGTGAAACCAGAAGCCTAATCAGTGTCTTTCGGCATGAGTGAGAGACCACTGGAATATGTAGTCATTAAAAATCAATAAAACTAAACAAAAACACTTCCAAAAGTGATTGCAGTATCAATCAGTACATAAAATAGAATCAATAGTACACAGTACACAGAGTAAAGGCTTTTTTTTAACCGCTTTTAGCCACATTGGTCACATAATTGGATAGTCTTCATACACTAGCGCAGAGGAGAAGATAAATGAGGAGAGATTTGGCTTCTTTCCCATCCCGGTTTTGGCCTAAATACAGTCTGCATGAAAAAGAGAGAGTACGTATCAAACCCAAACACATGCCACCTTGCTAATAGCAAATTAGAAAGCCAGTGCGATTTTAGGGTTTTTGTCATTCTTCATTACAGGAGGGGTCCAATTCCATCCACACTGTCATGAGTTACAGGGAGGAAATGGAATTTTGTTCCGGGAGATGGGCACACACAAGCAACATCTCACAGTCACACACACACAGGCGTGCAGACACACACACGCACACACACACAAACAAACAGACACAGGAGAGACGAGATAGAATGCTGCCAAGTTGCTGGGAGTTTGTCATCACCCTTTCCATTAACCCCACTCTCATCCAGGGCCAAATCGTACTCATGATACAAATCAGTCACAAGCACTCACGCAGACACACACACACGCGCGTACAGACACACACAAATGTGCACACACACATGCACACACACACACACACACACACACAAAGTAGGTAATGCAGTCTGACACAAACAGAGAGAACAGCACCCAGGTGAGGCATATATTCAGTGACCCCACCCCACTCCCACACCCCCGTCCGCTACTGTTACCTTCTTTCCCTTGTCGGAGTTACCTCTGAGCTAATAACTTAATAATCTTCCTTATATTAGTCACACAGGCTCTAATTACTGAATAAAACCGCCGTGTTAAAAAGTGGGCGGTGAAAAATAAACACTAACGCACATAAATCCCTTGCACAGAGCAGTCACTGTACCGTCACATTCGCCTCGCATCAAGTGGATTACACTATCAATTTGCCTGCCGCGGTTTTGCACAGAGGCTAACTCGGGCATGAATTACCCCCGTCCTGGGCCGTGACAGCACCGACTCACCCCGCGGCCCTGCCCCTGACCCCAGCCTCCAGCCAGCTGTCGCCCTCCGGGCTGTGCCTCTGATTTGTGGAGCTCCTTCCCTCATTACATCACCAGCTCCCCGCCTGTAAGGAGCTGGCTGATATCATCAGGCTGCCTTAATGCTAATAGTTTTACCGTACAAACTTTACACGTATCACAGCTCTAACAAATGCATTTCATTAGACTAAACAGGCAGCGAGAATCATTTGATTTACATAATGAGAAAGCTATTACACTGTAAAACAAATCAGCCTTCCCCTCTAGTGACCTCATTTTGTCATTTGGCTGAAAAGCAGGAGAGAGAGTGAGAGAGAGAGAGAGAAAGAGAGAGTGAGAAAGAGACTTCATTAGTAACAGTGCAGTATGGCTGGATCTCTCTCCCTCTCCTTCTCTCCCTCCCCCCTCTTTCCTTCTCTCCCTCTCTCCGTCTCTTCCTCTCTCTCTGATACTGCACTACAAAGCACCACTGCATCAGAGCACAGACAATAACGGAGAATGACAGTTTCAACCCACTATCTCTCTTTTACCTCTTCAGCTCTCACTCCCTGACTGGGTTCAGTTCAATTGGCTATACGGGTACGAAAACAATAACACATAGCCAATAATCCAACCAACAAGCTGAATTGAATAATAATTATATTAATAATAAAAATAAATATAATTCCACACCTACACAATTATGTGGACTAAAATAACTACGGACATAACATCTTCTTTATTTTGTTGGTAAAAAAAAAAAACGAATAAAATTGGTTGCTAATAAATCCACCCATCTCATCCTCTCTTCACAGAAGAATAACATACTCTGTAGCTCTGAGACGGTCTCAAATTCAGGCCATGTCTTGCCTTTTAGGGAAATTTACCTTTCACATTTAGGCAGGTATTGCAGCTCTTTCGCCATCTCTTGTGAGCGAGTGCTGGGTGCTCAAACAGGACAGGCTGCACTCAGCCACTAACTAAGCCTGATCCGTCGGTCTGAATGTCCAGACTGGAGCAGCGCTTCTCAAATCTCTCCCCGGGGACGGCCATCCGGATCCAGGTATCTGATGCGCTTGATCTGAAGCCCACTTGATGCTACTAAGCAAAGGCTTCTTCACTCGTATCAGGTGTGCTTGAGGTGGAACACATCAAATGCCTGGATCCGGTTGGGCAGTACCCGAGGGGAGGTTTGGGAACCGCTGGTTTTAAGTATTTCATCTGGTCTTTCCCTGGAGACCGACAGCCTTCTACAGGGAAGCCTCCTTTCATGGCCCCATAGCTCTTTCACTTGTTTTCCACCTGTCTCTATTTTTAGCCCCTTGTTGTATTTCGTCCTTTATTCTAGCACTTTTGAATTTGTATTTGTACTGTAGTTCCTCACCCTATTACTTACAGATTTAAAGACTATCTACCTTGTGTACTACACTTTACTGCGGCTTTACAACCGATCCTATGTGAATTGTACCATATCCCACATTTCCTTTGTTCTGTGACCTTGGTATGCACTTTTTGTACGTTGCTTTGGATATAAGTATCTGCTAAATAAGATGTAATGTCCTTTCCTTTCTGTTTTCAGCTCATGTAAGATGTTCATGCTTCGCAATAATTTGGATGGCTCCAAATCCAGTGTCCTTCTACCAGTGCAGCTTAGTATGGGTAAATGAGAAATACATGCATATTTTTGGGGATATTGCCATCCATGTTCAGTGGGGTGCAAGACCTTTTCCCATCCTCTACTGCCCTTCTACACATCAATAAGGTAACATACTGTAGCCTGCCAGAACTTACTGCACATTGCTTTTGCTCCGAAGATACTGTCGTCTGTACTGTAATTTAAATCACCTGGAGCATGTAAGAACCCGTATCGTCTACAGTGTATACGCCTGATTTACTGACACCAGTCTGAATGTCACAGCTTGTGCAAATTAGATTACAAGTGTTTTTTATTTATTTTGGAAACTGCCAATCATGCGGAATCAGCACACAGCCGAGCGGGCCTAACTACTCGTGAATGTTAATGAGTTCAAAAGTGGACCGTGAACATCACTGGGATAAGTTTAGCACGGATGGATAAAGGCTGACATTTCTCAACCTTTCTGCTGACCCGCGCGATCGAAAATGATAACACTGGTGGAAATAAGCAGAGAGAAAATGCAGTGGTGGAAGATATAAGATTAGGGCTTCAGGTCAGCTAAGAGCTTTTTCATTTCCATTTTCAGTGCATGTCTCCGTTCAGTTCTTGGTAATTGTCTGTGAAATACCACAACTCAACAGGAGCAGCGGTGAAGTTAAACGCGGAAGAGGTCAGGTCCACCTGCTGAGCTCCAGTTCAAAGTCCCATTCAGGAGAATGAGTGTTATCAGCTCTACCTCCTGTGCGTGCGCGCGCACACACACACACACACACACACACGCTGTTCTCACACACGCATACATCCACACACCGCATCACACCAAAAAACAGCACTTTTTTCAACTGCGCTGCATTACCATGGAAACCGTGTTTAACAGCTGTTTTGCATGCTAGGCAATGCTGGTGTTTCATGATGCATAATGCATACGAGTTTATGTATTTTTATTCCCTCCCAGTGATCCGGCTTATGAAATGATGGCCATACATAATTAAGGAAAAACGGTATCTCCTCTGTGGAGAAAAGCCACAGGAGTTGTTATTTTTGTGTCACTTTCATGACGAGCAAGAAGGAGCACCCCAAAATGCCTGGGGGGCCCGCGCTCGCTGTGGTGTAGAGATTCCTCCGGTGTGCCACCTCGCGCTGTGGCTACACTGAGCGCTCACTTCAAAGAGAAATTCTGGAAAAAGAAAGCAAAAGAGCCAACCTATAAATGATTAATATGAAATACTTTATTCACTGACAGTTTAATAAGAAATTCACCCCCGGGGACGGAGCGAATCGACTCACATTATAATATGTTGAAGGCCTGGGAGAAGCTGGGAATCTCAGCCTACTGAGGTCAACGCGGTCCTCTGCTTACTGTCACTCACAACCATGTCCACGGGACTAACCGTGAACCCAGAGGCGTTAAAGAGGAACACTGAATACCCCTCCACCCCCCCACCACACACACACACACTCCCTCACTCACACACACACTCACACACACATTCAAAACTAGCTCAGAGTTGCCAATTGAGTTAATGCAGGGAGGGTAGGAACCACACAGCAAAGTGGAGGGGTGAATCCAGTATCTTCCTGCACAGTGTCACTTCAGCCAACCAATCAGTGCTATTCACTGGATCCCATGACTCCTTTAGGAAGTCCACATCAGCCACAGTCATATGATCACATAATCACAGGCACCATAAAGACCCAGGTAAGCCAATGAGAACAACAACAACAACCCCCAGATGCAGTATTGCCCAGTTAGCTAAACCAAGTGACACATGCATCATGATCACACAAACTTTGTACTGACCATTGATTAAACTGAAACCTCACTGCTTTTAAGAATGAAAGACCACAGACCTTCAGACTTCTGTCTTGATTACTGATTTAAACTACCGAAACCACAGATTGTTATTATTATTTTAATTATTATTGTTGTCGTTGTTGTTATTTTATTGCTATGAATTTTCTAGCAAGCTTTATTGCAAGTTTTTTGGGGCTTAACTCTCGGGAGACTCTCTTGTTTCCCAGTGTCATCTCAGCTTTATGCTACAGCTAACCATATAGCCCCCGCTACAGCTCTGAGTGCATATTAGCATTCACAGCAAAAGTGCATAAACATGACATCAAAAATGTGTAGGCACAGATAACAGTGTTACAGGGGAAATTACTTTTGACTGAATAAAGCTGCCTGCTGGGGTCTGATACAGTTCACATTTTTTCACCTGTTAGCTCACTATTTTAGGGTGGAATTTTCATCGATTTTTCTTTTAGAGTTATTCGCCCAATGTGTTTATATCAATGAGTAGTTTTATCAGCCCCCGCCACCTGCATCAACAAGCCTATATAACTATTGATCAGAATAGAAAAGTGAAGTACATTCTTCCATACAAACTAGCCAAAGTTAATAGATGTACATTGATACTCGCCTAGACGTTAATTTCGCAGTGCACCGAACTGTAAATTTGCTGTGTGTTATGCAAATGCATCCTCCCTCAAGCACCGAGAAAATAGATAGAGAACTTGTTTATATCGCAACATTTAGCACCGGAATGCCTGATGATCTCTCTGGGTAGAGGACGTTGAGTAGAAAGTACTGTAGAAGAACTTCCTAGCTCATGCATATGAGTACAGTCGATGCTCATTCTGGAAGTGTATGCTGGCTGTCCAATTAGACAGTTACCAATTAGTTAGCTGCCACCAACTGGCAACTAAGGAGCAGCATATGCCATACACCTCATGGACAGTGGCTTCTCTGGTGTGTGTGTGTGTGTGTGTGAGTGTGTGTGTGTATGTGCGTGTGTGTGTGTGTGTGTGTGTGTGAGTGTGTGTGTGTGTGTGTGTGCGTGTGTATAGAAGAGCATATGCCATGCACCTCATGGACTGTGGCTTCTCTGAGAGTCGTATAACGCCGTCTGCGGCCTCCATTTATTCTCTCCCCAGAGGAGTTCTCCACAGTCCCTCTCCCTGCCAGTCGGAGACTGGGACTCAGCTGAGAGACTGAATCAGTAAACAGAACGAGGAGCAGGAATCTCAGCAATCGACTGCCATTTTGCCACAACAAATCACAAATGCATTCTGGGGAGAAAAAAAAACAAGTGCTCTGCCATTGCTTTTTTTATTTTATTTTTTTTAATTGGACTTGTTTCAAAAAAATCTCATGGTATTCCTACAGCTGTTGCATCAACTGTCCAGTAGCAATGCTGGTTACAGCCAAGGCAACTAGACACTTACAGAAAACTAAGTTTTGGGTCAGTTGTGAAAGTTTGTCAACCATATTGTACCAGTTATGGATACTACGGTAAATGGTAAATGGATTGCATTTATATAGCAGTTCTTCCAGCAATTATGGCAACATAAAGCACTTTACAGTTAATGCTTCTCATTCACCCACTCACACGCACACTCTCACACCAACGGCAAAAGACTCCAGTTTGGTCGTCCAGTTTATTTTGACCTACACCGGGCTTCGGTAAGAGGAAGCTGTGTGTACTTTATCAAATTGACAATACTTATGAGGACAGCGGCTGTTTTGACATCTCCTCACCCCTCAATATGTGGCATCTGCACCGTCTCTCCCCTCAGGGATCCACTCTACAACCCTCCTGTCCTGACGACAGACGGCCTCGGATTGATGCGATGTTGACTTCATCCAGGAGTCCCACGGGGCCGTTTGTCATAAAGGCTAATTGAGGTCCATTAAAGGGTGGGTCTGCTGGCAGGGGAAGCGGCACTGCCTCTTCAAAACAAGACAAATATTTATAATGCATAACGTAATTTATAATGCATTTATATGACACCAGCACTCTACAAGTGCCACTTGTAGCTTGGCACTCAACCAATCAAATCTTATTTGCTTTTCTGTAAATGTTGTGAAAAAGACGCCAGGCAGGATGGCCATAAAAGAAATTGACTCCGGAGAAGCAGAGGCTCGTTTAGTCAGTGTTGTTTCTACCGCAGTGTGAGGAGAATATTACTAGGTGGGTGTGCTGGCATGGTAGCACCAACAGCACCGGGGAAGGAAGTGCTGCCTCCAGCTGTCAGATTACACTACATGGCTCTCTAGCTTTCTTCATACAGTACTCACCTGTGAGAAAAAACACAACAGTACTGGTCATAAAGCTGGTCTAGCTGGGTATGAGCTGGTCAACCAGCATGGTCAGGCTGGTCATAAGCTGGTCTAGCTGGGTATGAGCTGGTCAACCAGCATGGCCAAGCTGGTCATAAAGCTGGTCTAGCTGGGTATGAGCTGGTCAACCAGCATGGTCAGGCTGGTCATAAAGCTGGTCTATCTGGGTATGAGCTGGTCAACCAGCATGGCCAAGCTGGTCATAAAGCTGGTCTGACCTTTTTCCAGCAGAATTTTGACTCTACTAACTCTACAGTACGGTATTCCACAAAGTGATTAAATATAGAGTACTGTACACCACACTGTGACTGAATAAAGAGTACTGTACATCACACTGTAACTGAATAAAGAGTACTGTACACCACACTGTGACTGAATGA
Organism: Conger conger; assembly: GCF_963514075.1. Lineage (NCBI taxonomy): Eukaryota > Metazoa > Chordata > Actinopteri > Anguilliformes > Congridae > Conger > Conger conger. The sequence continues at coordinate 44,810,059 of NC_083767.1, forward strand.
AGAGTACTACACACAACAAATGTTTTTGCTCTCCACTCTTTGAGGGTTTTTCTCCCTACCTGTGCTCACGTACGTCTTATTTTGAGGTTCTGGGATGGCGTTTGGCCTTTTCCTTTTTGACCTTTTGTATCTGTGAAGTGTCTTTGTGACAGTCTCCTATAAAAGGTGCTATACCAATAAAAGTGAAAAAAAGAAATGTGACAAGTCCTAAGATATTGCTCTGCTGTCAATGCTGTACTCCTGTCAGTGGACACCATTAGAAAGTAACAACCTATGCCCAGAAACTTATAACATGGCACATTCCCCTCAGTCGTGGGAAGGATCTCAAAGCCAATCCCATACCGAAATCTCAAATATGATCTGAAATGACAATTTTCTTCACCGCCCTCTTCTCCCCCCCCTCCCCTTTTTCCTCGAACCCAGGGCCGTCTGTCAGCTGTCTGTTCTAGTCTGTTGATGGATCCTGCAGGGAACAGGTGAATGCACCGCGGCATGCTGGGAGTCATGGCACTTTATCTTGTGCATCTTATTTCCCTATATTAGCATGCATTAGCATGCATTGCCAGGAAGCTGCGGTCGTCGTTAGAGCATTCAGGAACAGCGCTGGCTGAGCGTGTGTAGCCTGGGCACACTGGGGAGGTGTGCGCAGTCAAGGGGTACAGAGGGGTGCATCAGGCTGCCCACATTTGGGACTTGGGGGGGTAGTTACTCGGGTGAGTGAAATGGAGGGGTAAGGGGGAGGGGGCAAGGGGCACGGTGCGTGCCAAGGAAAGCATAGAGCACACTTAAACGTCTGAGTGCACACGCTCAGATGAACTCCCTCTGACACATCGCAACTCCAACAATCTCCTGACAAATCCTGACAGATTAAGTGCTTTTCATCTCCTCTGCGCCCCCAATGAGAACTACACTTATTAGCACATTTTCTGACGCTTTCCTCCAAACCACTTAATTCTTCAGAGGTGATTGAGAGAGATAAATGCCAAAGGTCAGGCGTTTGCCTCCGTGATAGAATAATTTGTCATGGAATGCTTCCCTGAAACATATATCAGAATCAGAATCACGCTCCGTCTCCGCTGAGCTGCAGAGGCCCCGGCTGAAAGCCGGCCGTCCGTAAGACGTCAAGCGAGCCGAGCCAAGGACGCGTACGGAAACACGGTGGCAGCAGCCAGTGATCCCCGTCATTTGAAGCGACATCACTCAATGTGAATAAGTACCGGCCTCAGGTCCCCAATATAGCACAACTTTGCCTACAGACTGGAATACCACGGCAAGTTTTAATACACCAGGAACAGAGAGAGCCCTGCTGAAAAAAAGGCTCAAAGTATGTTTTGAAATAGCTCAGACAAGCTACCGACACTAGCTGGTTGACCAGCTCAAGACTAGCACTCCTGGATTTTACAGCAGGGAGAGCAAATGGTCCTCACATCACTGAGGAAGTTCAAACAAAACTCGTTAGTACAAGGACTAACTCCAGACCCGGTCGGACCATTACAATAAGCCATATAGGTGATGGCCTAGGGCCCTGGTATGTGTGCTGCTTCTGTATTTATCATTTTTATTTATTATTATTTTGGGGCCCATTATCAGGACCTCCCCTAGAGCCGTACAGACTCACAGGCTGGCACTGACTAATTCAGTACACTTGTGGGAGTCCCCAGTGGGTCAGTAGTTTATGGCCAGCTTCACACACACACACACACACACACACACACACACACACACACACTCACGCATACACACTTTCAAATATTCCATTCACCTTATGGCTGAAGATACGCACGTTGACCGTCCTTGACACAGCCTCCCTTGATTTATACTCCATGGCAAAATTCTACAAATGCACTTTCCTTATTTGGAAAGCGCATTAGCTTGCATAAACGATCACATTTATTTCAGAAGCTGAACTTTTACACCTGCTTTGACAGCCGGCTGTAATGGTTAACCGGGACACTGGGACACATTTAAGGGAGGGGCCCAGTCACCTGAAAAAGGGACAACAACAAAGAGAAGCGCATGGAGGAGAGGATTGAAATTAAAGGCTGCACAGGACTTCAGGGACAAGGAGGCAGTGACAATAGGACAAGGGAATGGCTGCTTTTGACAGCGGCCTGGAAATGATGTGAAAAAATGAAAACCGTCTTCGGGAATGTCTATTCCGTTCGGGGAAAGCTTTCAGATTCCGTGCGCTAGTGCCAATACTTCAATTTTAATGAGCTACCTCGCTACAATAATAGCTAGCGCGGCCATAAAGGGGCAGGAAGCTGCACTTGTTACCGCTGGAGAGGCGCGGATGAAGGAATGAATTAGCTGGCACTGCAAGTCATTTGCCGGCGACTTTAGTTGCGGCCTCTGTTCGCTCAGTTGCTATTGTGAAGGAAAGCGTTACAAAACCACATCAATCTCTGATCAGCATTTCCTTACTGTTGCTTTGAGCTCGTGGGGCAGTCCGCTTTAGAGTGAGCTTGTGTTTTTGAAGTCGGAGCGCTAAATGGAAACAGTTGTATGCAAAAAGGGACAGGGTTCAACTCAAAGTGAAAAATGAAACTAGCACAGAATATGTAGATCTTCTGTAATGAAAAAATGGCAAATATATATTTCTTCATATACCGTAAATGTCACACAGGCTGGTTCTCAGGTATTTATTTGTATACACACACAGACACACGCAAACACAAAACAAACACATCCATATGCACGCACACCCTCACACATGTATGGGTGTATACACACACGCCACTCTCCAGCTGTACAATCCCCATCTCAGTCCTGCTCTCCTGTCTGTGTGGCTGTATGACTTCCACAGGTGTGGAACCTGCCCCCCCCCCCAGTGCTATCCTTTCCCCTCCTCTCTCTTTCTCCTCCGCTCCTTTTCTCCTCCTCCGTTCTGCTATCCCCTCCCCCCTCTCTCTTCTCCTACTGTCTCTCATCTCTTCCCCTCTCTCTCCTCTCCTCTCTCTCCTCTCCCCCTCTCTCTCCTCTCCTCTCTGTCCTCTCCCCCCTCTCTCCTCTCCTGTCTTTCTTCTGCTCTCCTCTACTCTCTCTCCTCCTCTCTCTCCTCTCCTCCCCTCTCTCTCCCCCTCTCTCTCCTCTCTTCTCATCCTCTCTCTCCCCCTCTCTCCCTCTCTCTCCTCTCCTCTCTCTCCCCCTCTCTCTCCTCTCTTCTCCCCTATTTCTCCCCCTCTCTCCTCTCCTCTCTCCTGCTCTCTCTCCCCCTCTCTCCTCTCCTCTCTCCCGCTCTCTCTCCCCCTCTCTCCCAGGGCTGCAGCTCTGCGGCTAATGCTACTGCTCTGGCCGTGAGAGATTCAATTATCCCAGCCCTCCGCGGGGCCCCGGCAGGGCACGACTGACGGACAGACGGGGACAGCAGCGCTCAGGCGGGGCGCTCGGACCGAAAAGCACCACACATCAGTACATCTTAATGCAATTAGACTTGATTACAGCCCTAAAAATGACACAACGGGTTATTTTCTCATATTGCGCAAGCCACGGGGCCATTAGAGTCAATGTGGAACGACCCAAAATGGACATAAAACAGGAAGATAGGGGAAAAGCCTGGTTATTAAGTTACGGGGCCTTTTCTCTCGCGTAGCCTGGAGTGCCAGAGCACCCGCTCTCCCGACGAACGCTGACGGACGATCGGCCCCACTCCAGAATCCGCTGGGAATACCGGCCTGCTAATATTCTAAAAATAAGGGCAATTTGTCACGGCAGCTGTTGCACGTGTAAGCACAAACAACGTGTGATTCCGATAATAAATATAGGGCCAGTGGCTGTCTGGTGGCGTGTCCTGCAAAAGCAGCTCTACTCAACTCCACGTCCAGCGGGCCACAGTGTCTGCAGGCATTTGCTGCAACCGTGCGCTACACTACCTGATTTCACTAATTAAATTATTATCTGAACCAAGCAGGGAGAATAATGAGTGAAATCAGGTGGCGTAGCTCACGGTAGGAGCAAATACCTGCAGACACCGCGGCTAGCAGGAAGTGGAGTTGAGTAGCGGTGTGCTAAAGCAATGTTTCCTGGTGTAGTGGCCCCAAGAAGCAGTACAGGTCTGACTGTGGCGTGTGTATAAAGGGCCTTAGTGTTGCCCAGGCAGACCTCCCCACTGCACCGCGGTCCGGATCAATCCAGGTCCTCGCAAGAAGCACGTTAGCATTCTGAGAAGAAGCTCAATAATGGCAGCCTGCAGTCAGCGCACGTGCTTGTTGCTGGTAAGAGCCGGAATGGCCATATGTGTCCCGGCCTTAGTGTTGCCCAGGGAGGGAGAGTATCAGTAGGCAGGGCTGTCCCTATCCTCCTGGGTCGATTGCTGACCTGTGGTCAGCCTGAACTTGACCATAGTTCACTGCTCTGAAGCAGTGCTGTTCAGATGGTGGACTGCATATAAAAAAGCAACCCACTGTTCAGGACTCAGCAGTGAAGCAGGTACTCAAGAACAGCTCATCCGACCCATGAAAAAACGTGTGCTGTAGGAATGAAAAAAACTACATCGCACTGCATTGCGGGTAACGGTGCTCCAAACACCCCCAAACAACATGTTATGTAAATGTATCAGCATTACGTGCATGAAATTAAAGTGCAGAGAAAAGGTAATGCTTACTGCAGGCTGTATTTTACATTATGTCCTCAGAAGTCGCTAACAAATCTACGCACAGTAAACAGTGCTCAGAGTGCTGCCAGGCTGCCAGCCGTGTGAAATGTTGCCTCCCTCAGGGTAACGTTTAGCCTGAGTGCGCTGCGATGAGGGGGCAGGGGGAAGCTCATACGAGCGCCGCGTCACCGGGGGCCGCTGCTTACTAATCGATACGCGGCCCCGGGCACCGGACGCCATTTTGTTTCACGCGCCGCCGCTCCCGACACTCAGGATGATGATGCGGTTTCCGTTCTTATGGCTTTTGCGGCTGTCGATGCGTCAGACGAGCAGGGCGCTTTCGGGGCGAGAGGCGATGAGGAGAGAGAGCTCCGCAAATGTGAGAGACGTAATTAACTGTGTAACTGCAGGCACAATATGGCCTGTTAATGGGGTGGAGCCAAGCAGCAGGTACCGAGGCGGACGTGACAATCGGAGGCGTTTCAGGGTTCATTAGTCACCCGGTAGTTGTCCCGTCCTGGCCCCCGTCGCCCGGTCGCCCGATTGAGATGGAAAGAAGAGAGAGTAATAGCCCGTAGGGTCCAGGGGCACACTGGCACATTTTGTACTCATAACCCAAAATGGCTCTGAGGTTGTGTGCGCAGTCTGCCAGGCCCGGAACCGGCTCACAGGCACCTGGTGCCGCAGCTATGTAGACAGATGCAGGCTAATTAACACTGCGGTGCTCGGGGGGGAAAGAAGTCGGAGCGGAACACGCACTGACAGGTGTCAACGTGACGTCACCGACGCTACCGCGTTCGAGAGCCAGGGACAGCAGGGGAAGCGGTTCTGAGGCGGGAGCTCGGCGGCCAGAAAGAGGGCCTGCGACTTCCTTCCTTCTAGGGAAGGAAGCCCGCTTCGGCAGACCTCCCCACTGCACCGCGGTCCGGGTCAATCCAGGTCCTCGCAAGAAGCACGTTAGCATTCTGAGAAGAAGCCCAATAATGGGCGGCCTGCAGTCAGCGCACGGGCTTGCTGCTGGTAAGAGCCGGAATGGCCATATGTGTCCCTGCATTACCAGCAGGTTTTGAAAAGAGCATCCATTCAGATAAGGAAACTCAGGCAGGGACGGTTTAAAAACAGAAGCAGCAGAACAAAGGTTGGCAGCCGAGCTAAACGGCGAGCTTTTTCACGACATTGCACTAACGCTGAGAGTTTGCTGCGGCGTTTCAGTCTGTGTTTCGATGGCGGAACACATTTCTCAACAGACTCTGCGAGAGAATCGAACCTGGCACATCCATGTGGAGAGAGAGACATCCAGAATAGCCGAGAGAGAAACCCTGGAGAGAGAGACAGACATCTTCTGTATGCTGAAAGCCATTAATAGCCCATATTTCTATACCCTACATAACCAATACCGAACAGGCAATTCTACAAGCAACCCACATTGAAATAAGATGCGCTCCGATACAATGCACACCTTTAAAAACACAATGATACAATGCATACTATGCATTTACTGTAGCCTGCATTCATTCCTGCCCTGTATTCCTTCTTAAACTATTGCTGAGATCTATATTAGACTGTCTACATTAATAGGATGCAGGTCATAAACCTTCTGTCCTATTCCTAGAATAAGGAAGGAACTGGTGGGAATCTGAGCCTGATTCCACTGGAGGACACTGTCTGTGGTGAATGGGGTTTGATATCCCTGGATAATACTGTAGGATACAGGATACGTTAATAGAATGCAGGTGTGAAACCTCTGGGCCTAGAATAAGAAAGGAATAAGCGGGAATTCGAGCCTGATTCCACTGTTTCCACTCTCTCCGAGCTGAATGGAGTTTGATATCCCTGGAATATGTACTTGTCACAGACGTTCCTCAGCCGAACACTTCAGCTTTAATAGCCAATCAGACTGGCAGCAGCCTAGCCGTGCTGCAGCGAGTGCTTAACTCAGGTATCCGTGGGCAATAATGGCTCCAGGAATAACTCTGATGTGAAATAAACAGCGAGTGTCAATGGAGAAAGCAAATCTCCCTGATTGGCCTGAATCGTTGGAGCAGACGCGGAGTCGTTCGTTCGTTCGTTCGTTCCTGCGGTTATGGCGGACTCCCCATTCAGTGACCGACGGCGTTGATTTGCATCGCTTCATTCACCACAATAAGGAATAATGCAACGGCTTTCCTTACGGTTCAAGGGAAAGAGCTGCCCCATGATTCACAAGTGAGCATTCCTGTGGGCATTCTTTACATCAGCAAATCCTACATTTACACCCCTGACCATCCACACACCCCTACACACGGCCCTATACAGAGAGCAAATGGGACTGTGTGGATAAGTGCAAGTGAAAGAGGCTTTTTATATAAGAAAGCTCCAGTTTCCTGCAGCTCTATCCTAGTCATTTATACCTTTTCTGCGAGCAGGCCAGATTAGTCACTGCTGGCAATAATAAGTCCCTGGCCGCCCAGTATACTCTATATAACACCCGGGCGGCTGGGTATGTCAGACAGCCTCAGAATGTAAAATTTGCATATGGTAAAATGGCTGGGGGACTTTCAGTGGACGTAAGCTTGGTTTTCATTATTAAAAGGAGGTAGGGGGCCATTCTGGAAGCACTGGGTTCATGGGGCTATAAGATATTCAGTACCATATATAATTTCCCCACCTGGGGAAAGGAGGATTGATTCCCGCAGTGTGGTGTGCTCGCACGTACATCCTCAATAATCATTTGGAGGGAAAAAGAAGACCTTTCTGTCTTTGTGGTCTTCCATTACGATAACTGTAGTACAGAATGGCATTCATTCAAATTCAAATTCCCCTGGAATGTGATAATCAGGTTTGATTTAGGGTTTTACACATTCTGCCACTGTAGTCTTCTATTCCGGTTCGAACCTGTGACTCTGCGTCATACAGACTCCACTCCAGCCAGGCACCAGATGTTTCCCTCGCTAAATCTAGACAATCAGGTTTACACTCTAAAAAGCAGGTATACTCCAGCCTTCCCTGAAAGCACTTCAAGGAGTAATGTGTAAGAGTGACGATCACAGTCTATCCAGTCACAGCGCAGTTTAATCCCAGTGTTTATACGGTTTGATCTCGGGAACATTTATTTAATCTCAATTTAATCTCCAGTTCAGTCTCTGTCACGATAGTTTACTCTCTGTCACAGCAGTTCTGTCACAACACAGTCTATTTCCAGTCACAAATCAATTCTAAAGTATTTTAAATTACAAGTGTAATTTGAAACTCCTAGCTCAGTTTACTTTATTAACGGTCATGTTTGGACAGAGCAACCGACCACAAATATCCCCTGAAAAGGTCATCACACGTAAATGATAAAATAAATAAATAAAATATATCAATATTGTACTCCATTTACAGGTAGATGATGCCTCACTCACGGTGTTTCTCCAACAGCGCTCTGACAGCGTAGTAGCACTGACGGTGATAAAAAAGAAACACAGAACGTGAACTGGGGCAATGTGTCTCCTGTGGATCGCTAAAAGCAAAGACACCATCGAGCAAGGTTTACCAGTTAAAGTAAACACCAGTCACCAGAACCCAAACACTCTCTGTCTTCCTGGAAGCAGGAAGCTATATCTCTGGCGTGTTTATGGGAGGCTTGGGCCCCCCCCGTGCGAGATCCGCGGCTCTGCCTCTTCTCCCCGGCTTTGTGTTCACATGAAAGGAGACGGTATCCTGTCTCCTCTGAGCTGCGGGGGAACCAGAGAGCCTGGCCCTCTCCATCCATCAGCAGCTCAGTGCTCCCTGGAGCCAGAGAGGAGAACCCCCCCCCCCCCCCCCCCTAAAACCCCCAATGTCACATTCACCATCCCAGTCACAACACAGGACTGCCAAGGACCACTGTGTGTGTGCACTGACCACTTTTCTGTTGTTGTTGTTGTTGTCATTTTTTGCATGAGGCGAGGAGCGATTGTAGTTTTTGTTGTCGTTGACTGTTGACATATGCCTCAGCCATCATCAGTTCAAAGGCGATTTCACAAGTGAAGTCTTTTAAAATGAGGTTCTGTTCCAGGTTACAGGGCCTCAGGTTATTTTGCTGCTCAGACTGTTCCACACATACAGTATATACATAGATAGAGAGAAATGAAATCCATGCATGAAAGTAATATCTTTGAAGAATACAGCCATAAAAATGGGCAGTATTAGCATGTAGCGTGTGACTGACTACTCTTTCACAGCCAAGATTTATGGTGCTGGGGGGTTGGGTGACATACCGGTAATCAAAGTAGTAGGACTATTGATGCGTTTGCTCGCCATGACAAAATAAAGAGCCAGACTAATTCGGCTGGAACAATGCATCCCTCCCAAGAATCTATTATTAGCAGCGCGACTGAGTGTCCATTGATCCCTGCTCCTGCCCTTAGTCCGTATTAGCCTCATTTTACAGGGTGGGGGGGGATCCAAACACACTTAGAGGACGCTGGGGGCATCACATCTCAGAGGAACGACACAAAGTGAGGTCATGCTGAACTGCTAAACAGGGGTTAGGGCCTCAAAACATCACCCTGAGCACCTGCCAGCTCAGATCCTACGAGCAAACAAGATATTGATGTCATACCCAACAACACCATCCACTAATGGAACTGGTTGAACATTTGACCTGGGAAAGGAACCTCCATAACTGTCCCGGTCAAGACTTGGTCTGGGATAAAGACCTCCATTTTGTAACTATGTTTAGATGCTTTGGCTGAAAACTCCACTTGCCTTTAGATGAACTTGCTGAATAATTACCTTGACAATTTCTCTCACTCGCTGATAATTGGTGCTAATTACCTGTAAAAAGAATGTAACTACCTCCAGCAACAACACTGACTGCGTGTGTGAAGGAACATGCAAACATGAGTCAAGAGTTCACTGGGTGGATTTGACAAGCACACACACGGTGAGAGAAGACGAGCCGAGTTTTATCTTCATCTTTACCTTTTTTCTCTCTCTCTCCTATTCCCCTCCCTCTCTCTGACTGGGCACTGGTTCATACTCTGCTCCTCCCCTCCCTCCCCACACAAGCTGTTCCCTCCATCCTCCCTCCATTACTTATTGATCAGCGATGGGGTTCATCTGACTGGAGGCGGCCACAGAGAACGCTCTCATAATGGATATTTAAGGCTTGCCTTCCTCTGGCTTGTACGACATCCCTCACCGCTTGCAATTTATGTCTCCCGCGCGAAGCGCCAGGCCGCTACGACCGTGTCCGCCAAACGACGGAGGCCATGTCCCCGCGCGCCGCCTCTCGGCATGCTGGGATACGGAGCGGCGACGGAGCGGCGACGGAGCGGCCGTGCCAAGCCAAACAGACAGGGAAGCGCCCGCGCGCGGAGACCCCCTCAGAGAGCAGTCTGCCGGCTGCCTCCGGTGACGTAGGAGGTGTTTCTGAGCCGCTCGGCGAGAGCGAGGGGTTCCTCCGCACGTGGAGGGAAGCGAGGGTTTTTTTTAGTTTTTTTTACGCTTGGTGAAATCCGTGCCCTCGGCCCGCGCCGCGTTCAAAAGGCGCTCTCTGACAGTAATGGCGGAGCGTGGCGGGGAAATGCTCACGGAGCCGCATGGTAGAGCCGCTGCGCTCTTCTTCACCCTGTGTCAGCACTTACCCGCGCAGAATAACAACAAACCCGGCTGTGTGTGCTACAGCTCTCATATTCACCGCGGATACACACACTAAATACGGCACTCTGTGTCGTGGCTGCACGAGAAAAACATTCTGAGAATGACACATCGGTTTGCCACCGCAGAGGCCTTTAGCTAAGGGATTGGCAGTTGTCAGGAGAGAGGGAGGGGTACTTCTGTGAGCATGCTCAGTAGACCTGCTAAAGGAGCAGGGCAGGTCCATACATGCTAATAGATTAACTGATGTCGGTACAGTCAGTCATTAGGAGCCATACTGCCCATTATGAGCACAGGAAACCATCATACTCCCATCACCATCAAAACCATGGGGAGGGAGTCAAATCCCCAACCAAACAGGGTCAAGGGTCAACCACGCTATGGCCCACGCCCCACATCTCCCCCACAAAGTACACTAACTTGACAACTTTCATTTGAGTCTTCTGCTAGAGCCTGTACATCTGGCGCTAGGCATGTAGATCTATCGAAAATTGCCTACATGCTCAAAAAGTTAATAAACTTAAAATTACATTTATTCTTTTTTTTTTCGATGATTACCCTTATATGCAGCAATTATGTGGAAAAGAGAACATTTGTCCAGGATAAGTGGACTCTAATCTACATTAGCTGCCTGCAAGACATGAGTCATCAAGTAGAACAAACTCTTGGAAGTCTACAAAAAGGACATAATATCCCCCTTCACAAATTACCCAGGAGACACTGGAAGCTTATTAGTGCGACTCTCTTGGGGAAAAGCCAAGAGTTTTACTTTCGTAGAAGGCTACTGTTCCCTCAGATCTGAGATCATATCGGACACATGTTTTCTGGCTTTGCTTTGGCTACCAAATTGTGGGCTAAAGGTTAAGGCTTCCAGTTGATAATGGAATAAATTATCGGTTGGCGATCTTTAAACATCGCAGTCTCATTACATCACACTCGCGCTGTCGGAGGACCGCAGGACCTCCCACTGGGCCGCTCTGACAGCAGAAACGCTGCCGTTGCACCGGCACACACACATAAATCACTGTACTCCACTTACTTCACAGCATCTGGAGCAGCACAGAGACACACGGACACCGAGTCAATGAGGAGCCACAGGAAGGCGGATAAAATCTCCACTGAAAATGTGTGTGTGCGTGGGTGTGGGTGTGTGTGTGTGTGTGTGTGTGTGTGCCAGCATGACTGTGTGTGTGTGTGTGTGTGTGTGTGTGCCAGCATGACTGTGTGTGAGTGTGTGTGTGTGTGTGTGTATGTGTGTGTGTGCGTGTGTGTGTATATGTGTGTGTGTGTATTTATGTGTATATGTGTGTGTATGTGTGTGTGTGCCAGCATGACTGTGTGTGTGTGTGTGAGTGTGTGTGTGTATGTGTGTGTGTGCGTGTGTGTGTATATGTGTGTGTGTGTGTGTATGTGTGTGTGTGTGTGTGTGTGTGTGTGTATGTGTGTGTGTGTATGTGCTTTGCATATATTTTGTTTTGCCCATGTTACTGTTTGTGCTTTGTACTTTAACACACGGCACGCTTTGTTTATTGCTATACCAATACAGCCCCATTTGATTTGAATTGCAAAGCATCGATTTCAGAGAGGAATCATTGTTTCAGCCCAGGTAAACATAGTCGTGCCTCTCTTAACCCACAGGCAGCGGGGAGAGAGCGGGGAGGCCATCTGCATTTACACAGCTTTCTAACGCTGCCCCCCCACCCTCCCAGTTAACACTCACTGCATTGTTCACACAAAACTACCTTAAAGAGTCTGCCATCCATTTTATGTCCCGGCTATAAAGCAAACCTCGCGCAGAAAGCACCACTCCGCAGAGCAGGGCTCCAGTGCAGTGCGTCACAGCGGCTGAACGTGCTATCGCTAGCCTGCCATCACGGTGCAGGCATGGCCGCCCCCTCCTCTGCGGCTGATCCCGCTATGCCTCTTTCGATCTGACAACGCGTGAGCCAGAAAAAGCTCCCAACTGCAAATTTAAATATGTCACCTCCGTGACAAAGAGACCCAGACAGCCAGACGAGGAGAAATGGAGAGAGGGAAACAAGAGAGATAGAGTAGGGGAAAGAGGGAGACGGAGAGAAAGAGAGGCAAACAGAGAGATAGAGTACGGGAAAGAGGGAGGCAGAGAGAAAGAGAGGGAGATAGAGGGGAGAGAAAGAGAGGCAGAGGGACGAGAGAGAGTGAGAGAAAGAGAGATAGAGAAAGTAGAATAGAGGGAGAGAGAGAAAGAGAGAGGGAGAGGTGGAGAGGATGGAAGAGCGGGAGAGAAAGAAGAGAGACGGAGAGAGAGGGAAAGAGAGAAAGAGAGAGACAGACAGAGGGAGAGAGAGAAAGAGAGGGAGAGGTGGAGAGAATGGAAGAGCGGGAAAGAGAGCGAGAGAGAAAGAAAGAGAGAGAGAGGGTGAGAGGGGGAGAGAGAAGGGAAGAACAGGAGAGAGGGAGGGGGAGAGAGAGAGGCGGGAGATGGGAGACGCAGTGGCAGGCGGAGTCGAAGGAGACAGAAGCAGAGAGGAGCAGGCCTGAGTGAGAGCCATCTGTTGTCTCTGACTAAGTCTGCCCTTAATCTGAAATCAGGGATATCTGTGCTTATGCTCACCCACTCGAAGGCACTCTTCCGGGAGATGAATTTTAATATTAGCATAAATGAACACCAGGCTAGGCTTTAAGCACAACTGTGCGCAAACAGTAAAAAAAAAAAACACGCACATTTCAACACTTGTGAGAGGTCTCCAGAGAAGGCACCTCGAACACATGGTCAGAAACAGAGAAGTTAAAGATGAACCTTATGAAGTTTTGCACAGACTCGCACTAATTACAGAAAACAGCTGCAGTCGAAGCTAATTACACGCATATACACCTGTTCCACTCCTCTACCAACACAGTCGCATTGTTTACAGTCATTCTGTCTGCCCCCACACGGAAAACAGCTTCCACGTCTCCTCGGATTTTAATGCGCGGAGCTGTCTGAAAAGTAACCACCGAGTCCAGGACCATCGCGAAACAGAACGACGATTTAGTGCAAGAGCTTGACCAGATCCACTGTCAAGGCAGTGACCGCAACTGTGACCGTGAAAGTGGAGAGAAAGGGACAGACCCTTCCAGGCATCCTGTGTGTGTCATACGCAGATCAGAGGAATGGAAGCCGCGCTCGTTTGGGCCGGACGGCCCCGGGGGGAAATGGCGGGGTTGCGGTGGTGGTGGTGGGGAAGGGGGGTATGCATGCATGCGGAACAAAAGGGAAGGGAACCAATTGACCCTTTTATTATGAACAATTGAAGATGTGCTCTAGACTGGCCTCGTGACACACCCACCCACACACACGCACAGGCGCACACACACACACACTCGCGCTCAGCTCATTGCAGGAGAAGTGTGGCGACCTTGGTCGGTCGAAGGACAGGCGTTCTCTGTCCGCTGGGGGGACGGTTTTAATTGCCATGGTCAACTGGATCCCCCCACGGGCACGGGCTGTTTCAATTAAACAGAGAACGTCTCTATGAACCCGGAGTATCTTTCCACAGACCAAGGCTTGCCTCTCTGCACTACCCAGCATGCAGCAGAACAGCGAGAGGCGTAAGACCGTACTCAGAACAGAACCAGGTAATGCGGCATAACCTTATCGGAGGGCTTCAGCTACACCGTAGGCCTGTGAACGTGTCAGTGGGCTTCAGCTACACCGTAGGCCTGTGAACATGTCAGAGGGCTTCAGCTACACCGTAGGCCTGTGAATGCGAGAGGGCTTCAGCTACACCGTAGGCCTGTGAATGCGAGAGGGCTTCAGCTACACCGTAGGCCTGTGAATGCGAGAGGGCTTCAGCTACACCGTAGGCCTGTGAACGTGTCAGTGGGCTTCAGCTACACCGTAGGCCTGTGAATGCGAGAGGGCTTCAGCTACACCGTAGGCCTGTGAATGCGAGAGGGTTCAGCTACACCGTAGGCCTGTGAACGTGTCAGTGGGCTTCAGCTACACCGTAGGCCTGTGAATGCGAGAGGGCTTCAGCTACACCGTAGGCCTGTGAACGTGTCAGAGGGCTTCAGCTACACCGTAGGCCTGTGAATGCGAGAGGGCTTCAGCTACACCGTAGGCCTGTGAACGTGTCAGAGGGCTTCAGCTACACCGTAGGCCTGTGAATGCGAGAGGGCTTCAGCTACACCGTAGGCCCGTGAACGCGTCAGTGGGCTTCAGCTACACCGTAGGCCTGTGAACGCGATTGAGTCGTTATCCTGGAGCTGCTATGGCACGTGAGCGTTGGCGCGTTCCCTCGACGACGCTTTCCCCAGAGCGAGGCTGCCCGCGGGGCGAGTCTGAGCTTCTCCGAGACTTCAAAAGGATCCTGTGATCCAATAAAAAAAGATCTGTTTTAGTCAAAGCGCCTCAGACCAAAAGAGCCGATCGAGGCTCTTCTGACCGGAAAGCACACCGGAGCCTTTAACACAGCGATCGGGGCATAAAGGCACAACACCCATCGATAAAACGCATTATCAAATCTAACCCCAATCGATGGCCAAATTAAATCAGTTGGAAATGGGCACGGCTGTATGGCCAGGAAGGAAATGATAATGAGCAGAAACCGGGGATCAAATTGAACGGAGTTACCTTCACCGTGTTAGGGGATATGAGCTGTTTTATACTAATCTGTTTTATGTATTGATCCGGCAATCTGTGCCATATTCTTCCCATCTGTCTACCTATCGCCTATGAAAAACCCTCAGAGGACGGCCAAACTTTACGGCCGGATTAAGAGCACACGCAGGAAGGGTTTCATAGGATTTCCTGTAGGACCTTTCAGGGAATTTTGTTAGCAGTCGCAGAGGACTTTCAGCGGTGCGATTTGACGTGTTTTGCCGAGCGGGAGATAGAGTAACGCAGTCTGACACCGATGATGAAGCTGCTGCCTGTTTTTTCTCTGGTCCGCGTGCGTCCCTCGTCGAGCGCTGACACATAAACAATGGCGAATCCATCCACTCCGGTCCGACGGCCGTGTCAGATGTGCCCCCATCACGTTACCTCATCAATCATAACATATTTGACCCCCCGAGTGTGAGTCTGACCCCCAGCGTCCCAGCTGAGCCGTGGCGTCGGGGGGACTCAGGTGGGAGTTGGTGTGCATTATAGGGCCGTGTAGCAGCACTTAGACGGCCCACTCTGAGTAATTGCCTTTGTCTTTGAGGCTGAGCTGGTCTCACACTCTAATGCGCCCCTCCCCGGACTATGTCTTCGATGGGGGGCTCGAGCCACCCGGCCGCTGGGTGATGCTCAACCCCCAGTCACCAGAGTCCCTCCGCCAGGCTGTCCTAGGCCGAGACACAGTCCTCCACCAGCAGGGTGATAAACAACCTCTCTGTTTCCTACGGCGTTCCATAACTCTCTCTGTAGTTATTCATACAGTAAATACCATATGAGTTATGCTCTCTGACAACCCTCAGTCAGAAGTACTGTTTCAGGGAAGAGAATAAAAGCGCAACACACTCTCCGGGTTATGACTATATGGGGGGGTATTTTGTGTGCGTGTGTATGTGTGTGAGTCTGTGTGTGAGTGCCTGTGTATGTGTATGCTTGCTTGAGTGAGTGCGTGAGCGTGAAAGTGGGGCATGTTTGTATGTGCGGGTAAGTGTATGAGTGAGGGAATGTGTGCGCGCTGTGTGTGTGTGTGTGTGTGTTGGGGGGGGGGATTGCACTTTCTTGGTAATGTCCTGAGTTGCACTTCAAAGCCCTACAGTAGTTTCAAAAGGCTGAATCCTCTTTTAACACTGGAGATTTTCCAGAGCAGGGAGATTTGGGGGTGATTAATCTTTGATGACTCAAAAAGGCCTCTCTCTGTCCCACTGCTAGGGGCTGTGCGGAGGCCCTTACAGCCGATCCTCGGCTCTGAAATGCAGCTCGGAGAGAAAAGAAAGGCCTGTCGTTCCAGGACCGAGGCCGGAGACGACACTGAACAGCCACAGCACTGCAATAACCGCTGTAGCTGTAGCCTTTCTCTCAGAAGTACAGCACTGCTGCTGCACAGACCCAAACAGAGTTCGTACAGTATTACACTGGACAGGCAATACCAGACCGAGGCTCGGAAATGCACTGTCCTTCGCTACCGTGGAAATGTATTTCCCTCATTGCACACTCCATCCTGACACTGCTTTAGCTTCTCACAGATAAACAGATGCCTCTACGGCAGTGACTATAAAGATTTCAGTACTGAGCTGCGGATGAAGCCCCAAGAAATCTCTCGGAGAAGGATAAAGAAAGGGAGAAGAAAAGGAAAACAGAACAGTGAGGTGCAAAGAACCCCCCTGCACTCTTGCACATTAATCATTAAAACCCTAAAGAGAGTGGGGGGGGGGAGGAGGGGTAGACAGATAGGCTGCAGCTAGGGATTTAACACCACTTTACATGACCCTCTCTCTCTTTCTCTCCCCCTCTCTCTCCCTCTCTCTCCCTCTCTCTTTCTCTCCCACTCTTGATCTCTCGCTTTCTTTGTTTCACTCTCTCCCCTCTCTCACCCTTTTCCCCCCTCCAGTACTCTTCTTCTGGTAAATTGAAGGGTGAGGGATGATGGATCGCTCGCAGAAAGCCCCTGCCACGTTTCCCCCCCCCCCCTTAAGTGGCCCCATTATGAGACTGAGCTGCACTTGCGTGTTTTTCCATCATTGATTGGTTAATCGATACGTCATTGTACTAAGTTTGCGGACAATACATTAAGAATCACAAACTAACCTCTTTAAAATGCAGCCAGCTTCCCGGAGATGAGGTTATCCCATTAACGGAGCCCACGTCTACTTCCTTAAAGTACCAATATCACTTTAACAAGAGCTTACAACCTTCCATTTTTCACTTGGAGTAAAACTCTATCCTTTTAATGTGTGACTGAGTCAGCCAGTCAAATTAACAGCTTAGTTTATGACATTTACATTTGCCATTACAAAACAAGTGACACAAATCTTCTCGTAGCACTCTAGTAGTGTGAACGTTTTGTCAGGGAGTGACGGCATTACTCATTACATGGACTGTCTTTGATGGGACGCACTGCTTCATGTTTAAAAGGTAAGTTCTGGACATTTAAGTACTTGCACGTAGTAAAGCACACAGTGAACTGAAGGTAATGCAGAAAGGCATTTTGAAAATATTTCCGTATAACGTAGCATTTTAATGCGTGTTGAGTGAGACCCATACTTCAGACAAGGAATATTGATTTCACAGACCCTGCTAACAGTTAACAGACACTGCGTCCATTAAGGTTTACACCATTTGGCCGATACTGATACTGGTGCCGTCTATTTGCCTGTATACTCTTTCACTCACTCACTCAGTCACTCACACACACACACTCAGTCACTCACAAACTCATGCACTCCCTCACTCACTCACTCACTCACTCAGTCACTCACACACTCACTCACTCACTCACTCACTCACTCACTCACTCACTCACTCACTCACTCACACACTCACACACTCACCTCTCCTGCAGTGCATAAAGTGAAAAGGTAGCTACATAACTTTCCCATGATGCCCTAGGCTGATAAGCAGTGATGGGGAGAGAGCTGGAGAGTTGTACCGGAGAAAGAGCATGGACACAATAACTCTGAAACAGTCATGTGCGCACACGCACACACACCAATGCTGTTTATTATTATCATTCAAAACAAGTCCTGCAGCAGATCAATGACTTCCAGTATTACGCGCGCTGATTTTTAACTAGCTCTCTTTCTCTCTCTCTCTCTTTCTCGCTCACTCCCTTTCTCTGAGAGGCTCTCACAATCAGAGCATATTGTCTTAATTTTGGAGGAGCACAGGGCTCTTGCTTTGGTGTACTTCCTCCTTATCTGTGAGTACTTTCACACACACACACACACACACACACACACACACACACACACACAGAGACACACACAAGCACAAAAATATATAAACAACAGTTTGGAAATCAGAAACAGACAAAAGGGAATGAAGAAAAAAGAAGGAATGACAAAACAGCAATGGAAAAACAGGAGTAATTAATTCCATTCAGGCCTGTAAGACCGTTGATTTGAAGCAGACTCCTCAATGCCTTCCTGTTTAAAGTGGATCTTTTTTCATCTGCTAAGGAGGTGGTCCCTCTTGCTCAAGCTGTGGCAGGTGGCCACGTATCGCTACACACACCAAACCCGCCTCTCCTCCCCAATCTGCAAAACACTTAGACCATCCATAAAGTTTGAATTCCCCTTCTGCGGCTGAATTTGTCACAGGTAATTTGCAAATGGAGCTCCAAAGAGTCTCCACCTCTGGCAGCTGAGAGTGGGAGGGAAGTCTGTCCTCTTTTGGCAGCGTAGACCGCACTGTGTACTGCGTGGAGATTGAGCTGTCACCAGCCACCGTGGGTCAGACGCTGCAGTCTGTATGAGGGAGTCAGCATAAGACCTGATGTAACTGATAGAAGTTTTTTTCTCCATTTCATATGAGTGTGACCTTTGATGAGAGGTTCTTTTTTACTGCATTGTTTCATAACTATTTTATCTAATCCGTATCCATCTGCTTTGTGTTACAGGAGGCCAGTCCAATGTGCTTCAGGGCCAGCTGCTTGAGGGATGATCGATGTATATACATATATACATATATACATATGTATATATATATATATATATATATATATATATATATGCATGCACATGTATATATGCGTGCACAAATAAGACAGATCCATGTCTCCATTGTGTCAATTCCACTATCGAAAACGGATGACAAGACAGACATTTTGAGTGTACTCTCAGTGTCATCCTTTTCCCATTGGCCAGGTTGGAATCACCTAGTCTGCGACTGAACTCATCGCGCACGCACACACACACACACACACACACACACATATACACACACACACACACACACACACACACCCTTTCCCTTGATCCATGGTCCATGGCTGCTTAATTAACCTCGGTGACCAAAATTGGGGTGTGGGGTGCAGGGTAGTGGAGAGGGGGTGACCCTGTCAATCCACTCTGGGGGACCCCTAAATGTGAGACCCCCCCCCCCCAACATCTGCTGTGCCGGAGGGAACGGAGCTGATTGATGAACTTGTATGAGAGAATGTGTGTGTGTGTGTGTGTGTGTGTGTCTATGTGACATGGTCACTGAAGTATGAGATTTGAACATATATTAATATGGTAGAGCCTCTTTCTGAGCCTACCAGTCAGTGTGCCACATAAAAGGCTACATTTACATGCACACCATAACCGCAATTATTCTGAGTAGTCAGTTGAAGGCAATTCCGATTAAGTGTTTAAACGGTTCGGAATAGAGCGATTTCTCTAATACCGCAGGTTTATGTGGATTCTTAGAAAAATCGGTCTGAGGTCCAAGGTCTAATTAAGCACAAAGAGCGTTTCTTCAGCTCTAATAATTTGCAGCTCTAATAATGACTACGGGGCAAACTGCCAACTACTTCCCAAAAACTCAATTCTGAACACTCATCTCTACGGGGTAAGTGCAGCAGGGTGCTAGGCTGTAAGTCGTGAATTGTCGACCAATTTTCCGTTTACTTTCTTCCTCGTAATAATCAAGTTGTACATAATCACCTCAAAACATTTCTCGGTGTCCCAAGCACTGCAGAAGATTGACGATTACTCATAAAGTGTGCAATCACAGACAGCAAAGAAAAGCCTCTCCACAGCCTTGGTTCTCAGTAAACAGAAGAACATGGGCTGTGGTACTGTAATGAACTGATGTCCTGTCCACGAGAGTGTAGCCGTCTGCCAAGAAGCTCTCCACAACAGAGAGAGAGATCATCTCCAGTCCCAGGCTCAAGCGTGGCCGCTAACTGAGAGGATGACAGCCATATGAAAGGCAGGCAGGGCTTGTCTGCCCATTTGTTCTGTCTATGTTTTGTGTTATGTGCAGGTAACGCATAAATATAGCGCTGGAGAGCGTCCGAGCCTCCGCTGGGCAGCATCCGAGACACTCTCCAGACTGCAGCTGTCTGACCGCCGTCGATAAGCCCTCCTCTTTGAAGTGAGGAGGACCCTGGGTAATTCTCAGCTCCGCTTCACTCAAACGAAGGCCCCTGTGGGCATAGGTACACGCCTCCCCTGCGCCGGCCCGTCTTTGGCACGGCGCGGCAGACAATCGGCCCACCGTTGGCAGCGCACGCTGGGTAAAAAAAAAAATCGACATTGTCGCAAACAAACGGCGCAGTACTTATACGGTTTAATTTAGCAGTCTCGCCACACATACAGAAGTGAATATACTGTGGGTTCCAGGACACGTTAAACAAACTCCTTTTGTAATTAAACATTGCGCATTGTGCCATTCCAGCTTATAAAATCCTGGCAGAGGCTCCTCTTTCCCTTTCAGGGGGTGGCAGGTGGTAAAATTGGCAGTAATTGTTCTAATTGTTGGCAGCTCTGCCAGTGTAAGATATGTAACGTGGCTCAGCTGGCTGGAGCTCAGAGAGAAAGAGAGAGAGAGAAAGAGAGAGAGAGAGGGAGAGGGATGGAGGGAGAGAGAGGGAGAGAGAGAGGGAGGGAGAGATAGGGAGAGAGAGAGGGGGAGAGAGGGGGGGAACAGAGAAGAGTGGTGCAGAACAGCAGACTCAGACCTGCTGTTGGTTGAGGCTCTAACAAAATCCCCAAGTCTTGAAATGAACAGGGACTGGAACAGAGGACAGAGTGTGCACCTGCTTCAGTACTGCACTGAACACACACACACACACACACACACACACACTCAAACTCACCCACACACATACACACAAACACATACACACAAATATGTGCACGCAAACACACACACACACACACACACACACATACACACACGCTCAAACTCACCCTCATACATACACAAACGTGTGCACGCAAACGCACACACATACACACACACACACTCAAACTCACCCACACACATACGCACAAACACATACACACACACACAAATGTGTATGCAAACACACACAGATCCTCAGAGATGCAAACAGCATACTCTCCTGTGTCCTCAAGGCAGCCACTGTTTCATATTCTGCTTCTGTTCAGTCTATGGGGAGAGTGAGCATACAGCAGTGCACTGTGTTTATCTGTGAACAAGGGGACACAGTGCTGGGAGCGCAGCCCAGTGTGTGTGTGTGTGTATACACCTGTGTGCATGTGTGTGTGTGTGTGTGTGTGTGCGTGCATGTATGTGTGTGTGCATGTGAGTGTGCGTGTGTGCATGTGTGTGCGCGTGTGTGTGTGTGTGTGTCGCCGCAGTGCCGGGTGGAAGTGACTGAGTCAGCTGTTCCTCTCCAACCGCAGCTCTCCCAGGGTGATCCAGCACCTGTCTCTCCTCCAAAAACCCTAATACAGGAGCCAGCGTCTCACAGTGATGTCATCATCATCGTGGGACAGAACTAGTGAAGGGGAACACGCTCACCAAAACAAAGCGGATAAGACATAAGAATATAACCCATAACAAAACAAACACCTCGACTGTGTAATACAGCACAACAGACCATGTAATAAAAATATGTTCTTCCTTAAAGTCTCATCATCTTAAGTATACTGTAGTGAGAAGTAGCAGTTGGGGAATTGGTCTTACGAAAAGGAGGCTCCACGGTCAAATCCCTGTTGTACCCTGGAGCAAGATACTTAACCTGAATCACTGGGATATGAAACTATCGGCCTGAATCCTTATTTTTTTAAAAGCCGCACAATTCACCCTGAATAATGGGAATGCGCCGACTCGATAAATAATGTAAAAATACAGATCCATAATTAATAAACCCTGATAAATAGTCATGATGAGAAAGGAGCCATTTGTTTTGCGACGGCCGCTGGACCTGACGGGCTGTGAGCGCAGGACGGCGGGTCACACCAGCGCCTCTGCAGGGAGACAGTGATGGACGCCTGGCTGCCGGAGTCAGACGCAGAGCTGCTCGCGCGCAGGCCTTAGCCAGGGAGAATAACGACGGCATTATTTCCTCATCGCCTGACAGTGCGGGAGCTGATGAATAATACAGGCTAAGCAGGCCTGAGGCGGGGGGGGACACCGCAGGAGGCCGGTCTCAGCCGAATGCCCTTTCTCTCCGACTGCGTCACCCCCCCTGAGGGCACACGCCGCCCCCAAACACCCCCGAACCTCAACCCCTCCAGTCACGCCGACACGAACCAATGGGGCGGACGGTGCGCTTGCGGAAAGTGAAGGCCTTTGATTGGCTGAAGCTGATGAATAATTAATGAGCTTCCCGAGCTTAGCCTTACTCGGCTAATTGCAGATGTCTAAACCTTCCTTCCCCACAAGCGGCGGAGTGGAGAGGTTTAACGCAGCCGAAACCTCACACAACCTCTTCCACCGAGAGAAGCCCTCCAGCGGGAAGTGCCCATTGCAGGCTAGCCTCAACATCTCACATGAACACTCACACCACAGCATTCAGAGCATTAACACTCATTTCACCACAAGGGATAACCATTAGCTACAGGAAACTATAACTGCAACAATAACTAATAATAACTGCAGCAATAATGTTAAACTACAGTGTAACAATGGTTTGCTAGTGTCCACACCAGAGAATCATCATCATTGAATACTATATCACCATCTTTACTCAACACACTTTAATGCATTTCCCTGGCTACAGACAACACATAGCAGTTATTGGTCTAACATTTTCTATTAATGTCAATGTTCTACACCGTACTCTGACAGTGATCCAAACAGTTTCCCCTCATCACCTTCCTAGCTCAGAGTTTTTGTGGCAGTGTAGGCCTTCAATCATTGGAATTGGAACGATTTTTATCAATGTATCATTATTGTTATAGTTATAGTTCCAGTTGGAAAACGGGGTCGTGCAGATGAACAAAATGGAGCCCTTATCTCCAGGGCCTCACTGTAGCTGTGCTGTTTTACATTTATCCTCAGGGCAGAGTCAGCCTGTCCCTCCGCTGCCCCCGGTGGCTATCTGGAAGATTGCGGGAGGGTCGTCTCATTCCAGTCTGTATCAGAAAGGCCCTGGAAGAGGACACTCAAAAGGGTAGGACACGGGACGGTTTAGCATCTCTCTCATTTTAGTCCGCATTCTCCTCACTTCAATCGCAGCCATTCTCCTCATTCCGATTGTTCCGGCTCGCGGGATTAATAATTGTATTTACCACTAGGCCGTGCTGCCGTTACAAATGATTGAGTGGTGGAAAAAATACAACATAGCTATGATTTATTCTGCCTGGGATAAAACAAAATATAGTGCTTTTGAGGCAGTTTCACCGGGAAAAGCAATATGTTAAATTAATGAGATTTATTGATTCCTTTCCGGATAACCACAGTTTCACTCAGGTCGAATTCTGACGGTTTGTCTCTTGATAATCCAATATGTTTTTGCTTCTATCGCTGATGTATTTCCATTTATTTCCACTTACGTGCATTATTTTTATCCCAATAAGCTCATATATTCATGCACTCACATAATTTCCACCTGTTTAAGAGGCCAGGTCGCCTCAGAGGAAATTAGTTCATAACAACCTAATGAAGAATCCTCAGAGGACCAACCTTGTTTAGATTTTCCGCGCATTGTGGCTGTTATTTTAGTCCAGTTTAAAATAGGTCAGGACCATCCAGCCAATCACAGAGGGCTCCTGTGTCCGTCT
Organism: Conger conger; assembly: GCF_963514075.1. Classification (NCBI taxonomy): domain Eukaryota; kingdom Metazoa; phylum Chordata; class Actinopteri; order Anguilliformes; family Congridae; genus Conger; species Conger conger. Next base: position 44,833,835 of record NC_083767.1, read on the forward strand.
GTCCCCACCACACCTGTGACCCACCCCAGCTCCCCGGAGAAAGAAGTGACGCAGGTGAAAAGCTCATGTGCTTAATTGAAGTTTCCGTGCTTACAGAGGGGCACAGGTGCATGCTGGGACGTGGAGTTCTCTGCATGGTGCTGTTCAGGTCGCACATGTGAGCTGGACTCCCAGGTGACCTGTTTTCCGCAGGTACGCACTTTTCCACCTGGTCACTGCTGCAGTAGCCTCCCTAAGTAGGCCTCCAGCTCTACATGAGTATGCTACAGACACATAGCCTCAACTGGAATCACCTGTATCAGGGGAGGTACACTGACCCAAGATATAGCTGAAAATGGGATTAATGTAGCACAGGAGGGTAGGTGGCATGTCATAAGCATTGTGCCTCTCAAAACAGAGACTACTACATTCTAACTTTCCACACTCAATATACAGTAGATAAGCTTGATTTTCAAAATAATTTGTATTACAGTATTTTCATTGATGGAATGAAATCAATATAGCATACTGATACACAAACAAATCTCATGTAATGTTAGACCTTCTAGTGAAACTGTATTACCAGTCAGGTAGCTAGCCAATTTGCACAATCTAGTCAGCTAGCCAGATGGATATTCCTGTTAACTAGATAGCTTGGTTATCTCGCTGGCTTGCTATGAAGCCGACTATACCAGTCTGGTCAGTAACACATTTCCACAGTCAAAAACCCAAACATCTTCTTTCTGCTTTGCTGTCTGAGACAAGCTATCATTGTGTGTACTAACACACACACACACACACACACACACACATACACACACACTTAGAAGCATACACAGGCACAGACACACATGCAAATTCATACAAACCTGTATGCACGCTTGCACTCATACAAGATTAAAACAAACACCGACACATAAAGACACGTATGTAGCTATACACTGTCTGCCGGCAACCACTATGACACAAGCACAGTTTCCTGGAGAACATATCCGTACCCATAACCCCTAGCAGGGCTGGGTCCTTTAGGGCAGGGCTTAGGAGATTAATCCTCATCTGTTTCCACCTGTAATTCCCTGTGTGCACTGTACAATATCCCAGAGGGACAAACAAACATTTTCTCTGGGTTTAATAGTAAAATATTTAATATTGAAATATCTAAAAAGGCCCATCAGATCACTAGCTGCCTGTCAGTGCTGTAGAAGCATGTCAGATCCACTCCAGTGATCATAATGCCATCATTTGTTTTTGTTTTGTGTTTTGCTCGTGCGTTTTTGGTTGGTGTTTTTTGCTGTTTTGTTTTTGCTGTCTTTCCTGCTGACAGCTGAATAATTCAGATCAGCTGAGCAAAGTTGTTTATTTATCGAGGTAACTCCCTTTCTCCCCCCTCGCTTCCTCTCTTCCTCCCTCCCTCCCTCGCTCTTTCTCTCCTGAGTGCCAGAAGGTACCGGCACTCTCTTCTGCTGAACTAACAACAGGATCAGGTGCCTGCGTTTCTGGAGCGAGAAAACCCAGGGTCCTAATGAAATCTCCGCCTCCTCTCTCTTTTTCTCCCTCTCTCCTTTCTCCTGCTCACTCCTTCCCCTCTCTTTTTCTCTCCCTCGCTCCCTCCACACTCTCTACCTGCTCCTCATTTCTCTCTCTTCATCTCCCCCTCCTCTCTCTCCCTCTCTTTCACCTCCTTCTTTCCCTCTCTCCCTCTAGCTCTCCCTCTCTCTATGTCCATCTCTCTCTAACTGTCTGTCTCTCTCTCCTTCCACCCCTCCCTCTCCCTCTCTCTCTCCCCACGGGGCCAGTGCAGGGTAGGGGAGGTGTGAGGTGTGATTAGCAGGTATCTCCCCGCTCTCGCGGCGCAGTAAACACGGCCCTGCCTCAGCCCTGCTGCCTCCTGCCCCGCCGCGTTACCGCCGTGCCGCCGGTCTCCACGGTGACGCCACGCCTCACCGCCGCTCGTCTACAGCCCTAGCGCCCCGCGCCTTCCCAGCATGCCGCAGCCCGCCCCTCTTTCCTCCGCTCGGCAGCTGCCCGAGAGCGCTGTCCACTCCCGCCTTTCCGGAGGGTTCCGCGGATGCCTCTCCACCAACAGGTGATCAACATCTGGAGCGACAGATGACTCGCGAGTTCCCAATCCAATCAATACAGGCAATCATGCTGAGCTAATTAAAGCTCAGCTGCTGCACAGAGCTGGCTCATCTCACCGACTTCCACGGCCTAAATCTGACTCAGGAGGGGAGGGTGCAGGGGGGTTATGAAAAAACAACTCTTTACAAAAATAACACTTTTATTTCATTTTTTTAATCTTCCTTTTCCCTGCTTCGGGGAGCTGGTAGCCATAAGACCAACGGAGCACCTCCTCCAGACACACCCGGTGTAGCCCCAGCTCCACGCCGGTCTCCTGCCTGACAGTGAACAATGAATGGAGCTATCTTTGCTTTTGTGATTCCAATTACAAACTGACATTGACATTTATGTGCTGTCATTTGCGTGTTTATTCTATGTGTATTATTGTAATCGGCATTTTTTCAATTACCCAGCTTCAGCCACTGGCAGATGGGCTCTGAGTCAGGTTCTGTTCAAGGTTTCCTCCCGATACCAGCCAGGGAGTTTCTCCTGGCCACTCTCACCCAAGGCATGCTCCCGCCATTCAGCCCTGGAGCTCTGCAAAGCCGCTTTGAGAGAATGCCCGTTGGAAAAAGGGCTATACAAATCAAACTGAATTGAAAACTCACCTCAACCACTGGCCTTGTCGGGCCCTCCAACAGAGCAGCCATTCTTGTGCAACAGTACAATGCTCTCCACACATCGATTGAGACGGAGAGGGAGAGAATCGTTTGTTCCGTGTATGCCGGGAGGTGATTGGATGGGCAGACTGAAAGAGGCAGCTGGGATCTGTGCAGGACACCAGGGACCCTTCTACTCTTCGCAATAAATACCACGGCAGACCAGTACCACCTTTTAATATCTCCAACACAACCGTGTCCCCATCCCTGCTTAGTATGAATGATGGCCAAAGCACTGCTTCTCAGTATGAACACTACCACTGTACACACGGTAAGTCAGTCCTCCCATCCACTAAAGGACAACCTGTCCATATGGGTAGTCCTGCTGTATACATACGCAGTAAACTACAAACCCCCCTGACTGTGACTCCATCGCATCCACTATAAACAGTGCATCAGTGGAACAGGAACTCAGTGGGTAGTAACTAGCACCAATGTTTTACATGAATATATTCCAGTTTGATGTGGGAAAGCCCTATGAATTAAAATATGTACGCCTTAAGCAATTTTCACACAGGATGCAAAGCAACTAAAATTCATTATCGGATTGAAATGCATAATTAAACCAATGCTGTTCAACTAGCAAGATGGTTTTTAGCATGTAAGCAGAGAACGCTCGTTTTATTCCCCATGTTGTGGATGTTAACCTTTCGTAAAATTTCTGGGTAAACAGACCAATTCAAAATTACACAGCACTTTGCTGTGGCAGAATAAATGGGGTGGCTAACTAAATGCCTGCAGACACAGTTCACAGGGTCCACACTGCGGTTATAGCTCTGAGCAAGGTGGTTTGCCAGACGTGGAATAAACGGCCTAAAATATTCCATAAATGTCCTCAATAAAATGGACAGTGTTTTATAAAGCTGCCTACAAAAGGTGCCCTTGATAAGAACATTTAAAAAAGTGAAAGTGAATACATGTGTACACGCCGGCAAGAATCTTGTTTCTATCCAGTTCTACACCTCCCATTGTCATCTCCATAAAAGCCTTAAATAATACAGATCTTTGTGCTGAAAACCTTCAGCCTTGCAGTCTACGCTGATGGGGTGTGGAGCAAGGATACTTTTGGGAAGTGGAGATTTTTGTTACACCAGTAAATTAAAAATACTGTGCTTATTGCAGGCTCCAGGAACAGGGTTGGGCAGGTCTGGGCGACAGAGAGATGGCCTAGTCTATACCAGTTAGACTGCATTTGCTCAAACTGCAGAAACGGCTTAGAGAAATTGGGAAAGACTAGCACCATAGAGGCTAGACCAACACTAGGCATTAGGCCCACAGTCTG